>NW_024096967.1:0-132500 GCF_016545835.1 Crotalus tigris
CCAGTTGGAACCTTGCCAGATGTGGGGATCCGAGAGGCCAGATTTCTCAGAAGAAGAAGTGGTGGAGACACAGGACCACAAGCCTAGCTGGTCGATGGGCGTTGGAAAGAAAAGCGAGTGGGGAAAGGAATCAAGAAAAGTGACCCTGAGACGGGGGACCAAGCAACCAGAATGGAAGCAGGAGATGGAGAAATCCCTGCACGCAAGTGAAGAGGGAGGAAGCTGTATTCCGTACTCAGACTGGATCCTAGAGAGAGCTATTGACCTGATGAAGAGAACTCTCAGCTCCCTAGGAGAGGAGATTCCTGAGCCCTACGCCCGCCCCAGTTCCTGGAGCCACCACGGGAGAGACACCGAGGGGGACGTGGAACCTGCAACCCCAGGGACATTTACTGATCCAGGAGCTCCCACCCCCTACCGGACCCAAGATGGAAATCGGGACGGAAGACACTACCACCCACAATGGAGGCACCGATCCATTCCAAGACGTCCACCGTTGGAGGTGAAATTCAAAGGGGAGCCAACACTCTTGGGGTTTTTCCTAACCCAAGTACTCAGCTACATGGAGGAATATGGGCAGGATATTCCCAGCGACAAAGCCCGCATCCGGATCGTGCAATCTGCCCTGGATGGACCAGCTGCGGATTGGGTAGTGAACTTGCATGACTCCAATGCCCCAGAACTCAGTAACTTCAACCGTTTCATGTCCTCTTTGAGAAGACGATTTGAAGACCCCCTGGCTGATCGCAAAGTCCGTGAAAGAATAACAACGATGAGGCAAGGCAAACGCCCAGTGGCTGAGTATACACAAGAATTCCGGGCCATTGCCAGCAAACTGAATTGGCCAGAAGACATCCTCCTTGGCCGTTTCAAAGACGGACTAAACTATGATCTATATGATGCTTGCCTGCCCCGAGGAGACCCACATCGACTTGAGGAATGGTACTTCTTGGCAGAGGAAGCAGAGATCGACATATTGAAGAGGCATCGCCGAGGAAAACAATGGAGCCGCCCCCCGCCTGAGCTGACACACCAACCGGTGAAATCATCGGATACAGCCAAGAAGCAGATGGGGTTTTTCAAGTGCGGAAGAGAAGGGCATCGAGCTGTAGAATGCCGCTCAAAGGCCCCCCAGCACAACCCAGACAGATCCCCAATCAACAAACCCAGAGGGTATTCAGCTAAGCCCAAAGAAACAGCCATGAAAATGATGGAAATTGCAGAAAACCCCACCTCTGCTCACCAAGGGGAAAGAACTCCAGCCTACACCACAGGGACGGTGGATGCCTCAGATGACAGCTCGGAGGGCGAACCCCTGGTAAGTGGATGCATCACACCCATCTTCAAAACAGTGACTATATTAATCCCCCCCATGCCCAAAGCTGTGAAGGTGAAAGCCTTAATAGACCCTGGCTGCACCCGCTGCCTCATTAGCCCAACACTAGTGGGGAATCTGGGCATCCCATCCAGGAGACTGGAACAACCAATCTCATTTGGCCAGCTAGATGGATCCATAGCAGGGGGGGTGCCAGCTACCCTAGCCACTTTGCCAATACATCTCTCCCTGGGCAACCATGAAGAGGACTTAACGTTTGTGGTGACCCCAGGTATGGAAGGCCCAATGATTCTAGGGATGGAATGGTTGAAAAAATGGAACCCCTGGGTAAATTGGAGGACGACAGAAATCAAATTCCCGAAGGGGGACCCTATGGACTTAAAACCCCAAGAGAGGCTACCAGAATCAAGAATAGAAAAAGCATCCATAGGAGAGGAAAAAAGATTAACAGAAATACCAGAGAATATAGAGACCTTGCTGAAGTCTTCAGTGAGGAGAGGGCGAATGAGCTCCCCCCCCACCGACCCACAGACTGTACCATTGAATTCAAGCCTGGGGCAAAACTCCCGAAGCCCAGATTATACTCCATGAGCCCAAAGGAGAAGGAGGAAATGGAAAGATTTATAAAAAAAAAACCTGGAGAGAGGTTTCATTGAACCAGCTAAGCCTAAAGTGGCTGCCCCGGTCCTTTTTAGAGGGAAGAAGGATGGCTCTTTACGTTTATGCGTGGATTATAGGGCCCTGAACACAATCAGTGAAAGCAACCTATACCCGCTGCCCCTCATGAAAGACATGCTGTCACACCTATCGAAAGGGAAAAATTTTTCTAAACTAGACTTAAGGGAAGCTTACTATCGCGTGAGAATCAAGGAAGGGGACGAATGGAAAACTGCATTTAACTGCCCCATGGGGTGCTATCAATTCAAAGTCTTGCCATTTGGATTACAAGGGGGCCCTGCAGTCTTTATTGCAATTAAGCAATGACTTCTAAGGAGCACCTGTTTAAGGGGGTCCTTGTTTACTTGGACGACATTCTTATCTTTACCGAAACAAAAGAAGAACACGTCAAACTTGTCAGAGCGGTTTTAAAGAAGCTGCGAGCCGCTCACCTATATGCCAAACTCTCAAAAGGCGAATTCCACCAGGAAAGGATAGACTACCTAGGCTATCGCATATCCCCACAGGGCATTGAAATGGACCCAGAGAAGGTCAGAGCAGTATTAGAATGGGCACCACCCCGCACCAGAAAGCAACTACAAAGTTTCCTGGGCTTTGCAAATTTTTACCGCCAATTCATCCCCTCATTTGCACAGATAGCCTTGCCCCTCACCAACTTACTAAAAACGAAGGGAACATCCTCAGTAAAACCTAGCCAGCCACTAACATGGACAATGGAGTGCCAAGCAGCGTTTGAGAGACTAAAGAGACTTTTTTCTGCCGAACCAGTACTAAGGCACCCAGATATGGACAAGCCCTTCATAATACAGGCAGATGCAAGTGATGTGGCAGTGGGGGCTGTGCTATTACAAGAAAATGATGATGCAGTATTGCAACCCTGTGCATATACATCTAAGAAACTCACGGAAACAGAACAGCGCTGGCCCGTATGGGAGAAGGAGGCTTATGGGATACGTTGGGCATTACTCACGTGGCGACAGTTCCTGGAAGGCAACAAAATCCCCTTCCAGGTGTGGACTGATCACAAAAATTTAGAAGCCCTGAAAACTTCCAGGAAACTCAATCCCAAACAAGCCCGCTGGTCCCAGCATTTTCACCAATTCCAAGTTTAAGCTCAAACATTTACCAGGAAGAAAGAACTTCCTGGCAGATGCACTATCTCGCATGCCCCAATATAACAGCGCACGAACCACAGACTCTAGACCAATAATGGCAGAATCACAACTGGCAGCGCCAGTAACCACAAGAACCCAAGCCAAAATAAAACCACAACTGGACAGCCAAACTGGGATTGAATTCAGAAAAAGTTTGGAAACAGATGATTGGTTCCAGAAAAACAAACATGTGTGCACAATGAGAGACGGATTGCCTTGGGTAGGGGAAAAGTTATATATACCAACAACTCAAAGACTAACTTTCATGCAACTTTGCCATGACACAAAATCAGCAGGGCATTTTGGATTTGTAAAAACGTTACACTTAATTAAACGGCAATTTTGGTGGCCATCAATAAAAAAGGACATAGAAAGTTATGTTGCCAGCTGCCCAACCTGTGCATCAGCAAAGAAGTTGCAAGGGAAATCGCCAGGGCTATTACAACCAGTGGCAAGTCCCTCAGCCCCCTGGAGGGAAATAGCCATGGATTTTATAGTGGAATTGCCTGAAAGCAATGGGAATACTGTTATCTGGACAGTCACGGACCTATTTTCCAAACAGGTGCACTTTATCCCTTGCCAAAAAATTCCCACTGCAAAGGCCTTAGCAAAACTTTTTATCCAGCACATTTACAGATTGCACGGGGCACCCCAACGCATCATCTCTGATAGGGGAGTGCAATTTACGTCTACCTTTTGGAAGGAATTTTTATCCCTCTTAGGGACCACTCAGGGACTGACATCTAGCCATCACCCTCAGACAGATGGACAAGCGGAACGCTGCCAGTCGGTACTTGAGCAATATTTGAGATGTTTTTTAAATTTCCAACAGAGTGATTGGACGGACTTACTTCCTTTTGCAGAAGTTGCCTACAATAATGCAGTCCACTCCAGCACAGGCTACACTCCTTTTCAAATAGCCAACGGTCAAAGTTTCAACCCTATGCCAGAGTTAACCCCAAAAGAACCAACGATCCCTTCACTGAAAGAATGGATGGAAAACCTACAAAACACCTGGCCAATAGTCAGAAAATCACTAGATGAAGCTAGGCGGGCATACAAAGCACAAGCCGATAAAAAAAGGGTTGAGCCTACACCATTCATTATAGGAGAAATGGTGTACTTATCTACAAAATACCTAAAGTCCCTACAGCCCTGTAAAAAACTTGGACCAAAATATATAGGACCTTTTCCAATTAAAAGGATCATAAATCCAGTAACAGTAGAATTAGAATTACCCAAAAACCTCAGGCAAATACACCCAATTTTTCATTGCAGCTTGCTGAAAAGAGAGCATCAGTCACCTCTACGGCCAAAAATCCCCCCCCCACCACCTCCAATCATGGTGGAGGGGGAACAACACTTCGAAATAAAAGAGATCCTTGACTCTAGGAGATATCGTGGAACAACTCAGTACCTAGTTGCCTGGAAACACCTCCCTGCCTCACAAAATGAGTGGGTCCATAAACGTCACGTCAGAGCCCCGAAGCTATTGAAGAAGTTTCACACAGAGTATCCTAACAAGCCTAACTAAATTTTTTACTTGTGTTTTCTTTCAGGTGGATCTCTCTTATTGTTAAGAGGGGCCGGATGTCAGAATCCAATTATATTTCATCTTTAATTATCAAACATAGAAACTCCCAATTCTGCCTTCTCTGGATTCTGCCATAAGAGGGAGAAAAGGGGGAGAGCAAAGGGGCTTTATGGCCCTCACTTCCTTCAGCACACTTCAAAGGACTGAATGTGTGTTTATTGTGGCCTCTAAGCTTTAACATATCAAAGAAGAGTAATTGCCTTTCATGTAGTTATCTGAAGTCTCCATCCAGACGGAAGAAGAAAGGGGATGGAATTGTGATACTTGAAACTATCACTGGAAGGGGGGTTGATTGGGTGGGACTACTGGGGAACCCCTTAAAACCTTGAATGGGAGAGCTTGAACCCCAAGTCCTGTCTAGCATGCCTGCAACCATTTTCTCTTAATAAAGGATTCCTGTTGGAAGAGCTATTCCAAGAGTTCTGTCTTCTTAAGATGCAAAGTGGGGTGGGTCCTTACACTATCTATCTATCTATCTATCTATCTATCTATCTATCTATCTATCTATCTATCTATCTATCTATCTATCTATCTATCTCCTCCTCTTCCTCCTCCTCCCTCTCCTTCTCCTTTCCTGCTCATTATCTATCTTCTCCTTCTGTTTCTCCTTCTCCTGCTGGCTCCAATGTTCTTCCAGCAATGCCTGGAACCAAATGCTATGTGCGAAATCCTCCCCAGTAATCTGATTAGCAAGGCAATCACGCTTGGCTCTGGCTGTAAATAGGGTCATTTGTTATAAGCCGTTTTTCTTCGCAGAGCTTGCAGCTGCCAACAATCTTTACCTTAAAACATGGGGGGGGGGGTTGTGGATCACAGGGTGCAGCCCCCGAGTTTTGTGCTTCATGGGCCGCTTATAAACTTCAGCAGAAAATTACCCTTATGCCAAGTGTTCTGGTCTTTAGTCATTCTGAAGCAGACGGTTTGCAGATTTTTCCTTCTCCTACAGTAGCTGGGCTGATGCTGCTAGAATACGCCTTGCTTGCTTTTCACTTAACACAGCATTTACACAGCCATTAATGTGTAAGTGAGGTTTATAGCTAAAGCATTTAGTGTCACTCCTGTTAATACGACTTCGATCACAGTGGAAATTCACAGGATGTAGCCCTTCCTTCCTTCCTTCCTTCCTTCCTTTTTCTTTCTTTCTTTTTGTTTCTTCTTCCTTCCTTTCTTTTCTTTTTCTTTCTCCTTCCTTCCTCTTTCTTTCTTTCTTTCTTCTTTCTTTCTTTCTTTCTTTCTTTCTTTCTTTCTTTCTTTCTTTCTTTCTTTCTTTCTTTCTTTCTTTCTTTCTTTCTTTCTTTCTTTCTCTTTCTTTCTTTCTTCTTCTTTCTTTCTTTCTTTCTTTCTTTCTTTCTTTCTTTCTTTCTCTGTCCCGGCAGGCAGAATTTCAACTGAGGAAGCTTCGACATTCCAGGGGATAGGTCACAAAGGGTCAGCTTTTGATCAAATGGGGATTTTTACTGGGGAAATGGGGGGGGGGAGGATCCTTCGTTGGAAAGGATCCAATCTGGGTAGTCACCAGGACCAGGGGTTTTGTCTCATGAACTTTCGGACTCAGGGAACTACAGATAGTCCTCAACTTACGACAAGCGAGTACCGAATTTCTGTTGCTAAGTGACACATTTGTTAAGTGAGTTTTGCTCCCTTTTACAACAGTCGTTGCCACAGTCGTTAAGTAAATCACTGCAGTTGGTGAATTAGTAATGGTTGTTACTTGCCACAGTTGTTTAATGAAACTGGCTTCCCCATTGACTTTGCTTGTGAGGAGGTCGCAAAAGAGGGTAACATGACCCAGAGACACTGCAACCATCATAAATATGAGTCAGTTGCCCCAAGTGTCCGAATTTTGATCACGTGACCATGGGAACGCTGCAATTGTTGTTAAGCGTGAAAGACTTTTTCAGTGATGTTGTAACTTTGAACGGTTACTAAATGAACTATTGTTAAGTCGAGAACTACCTGTGTATCTAAGTATCACACACAGAACAGGCCACAGAGATGTTCCCTGCACAAATCCGAAAGCTTGGAAGATGGACCCAGATTGGATCCTGCAACATTATCCTGGATACAGGTATATTTTACCTTCATTCATAACCATTTTGGTCCACACAATTGCTCAGTGCAGGAACAATTAAAGTATGGCAAAGAGGTAACGAACCAAACCACACTATGATAATTCAAATTGCACTTGTGTCAATGGAAAAGGATATCTATAGCTCAGGGTTAAACTGCTGGTGCTCTCTGAGTGCAATTTAATTGTGCCAATTTAACTGGGCTTTAATTTAAATAGCTCAACTTATTTTAATCTGCATTTTGTTGTTGTTAGTTGCGAAGTTGTGTCTGACCCATCACGACCCCATGGACAACATTCCTCCAGGCCTTCCTGTCCTCTACCATCTTCTGGAGTCCATTTAAGCTCACACCTCCTGCTTCAGTGACTTCATCCAGCCACCTCCTTCTCTGTCGTTCCATTCTTCTATTGCCCTCCATCTTTCCCAGTATCAGGCTCTTCTCCAGTGAGTCCTTCCTTCTCATTAGGTGGCCGAAGTATTTGAGTTTCAACTTCAGGATCTGGCCTTCTAAAGAGCAGTCAGGGTTGACCTCCTCTAGGACTGACCGGTTTGATCGCCTTGTAGTCCAGGGGACTCGCAGGAGTCTTCTCCAGCACCATAGTTCAGAGGCCTCCATTCTTTGGCGCTCAGCCTTTCTTATGGTCCAGCTTTCACAGCCGTACATTGCAACTGGGAAAACCATGGCCTTGACTATACGCACTTTTGTTGGCAGGGTGATGTCTCTGCTTTTTAGTATATTGCCTCGATTTGCCATCTCATAATAAAGACCACGAAAGCACAACATGGCTGCTATGCCCGCAGTTTTAATTGTTCAATATTTTAAAATTCAATAATAGATAAAACAAATTTCTTGGGGAAGGACAACCCTTCTCAGTTTGAGATTCATTTAGCAAAGTCTTCTTTTCCTTATTAGTTCTAAGTAAGGGACATCAAAGACCAGGCCAATTCCACAATAATAACAACAACAACAACAACAACAGCAGCAGCAACAACAACATAATAAAAAAACTATAACAGCAACAATGTAATAAAAAACTTTTAAACATTTTTCCCGCCTTATTTTATACTCTACTTTTAAAAGTGTGTGTGTGTGTGTGTGTGTGTGCGCGCGCGCGCGCGCGCAAGTTTTGGGGACGGCCAGAGCAGAAACTAAACAAATCAACTTTTGTATTTGATTTCAATAAACAAAACTTCCTTTTGAAAACAAACAACGCGACTTCTTCTCAGCCAAGGAAATCGCGCCTGCGCAGTGAAACTTTTCAAGCCAAACCTTGAGGGGATGGAAAAAAAGAGCGGGGCACGTGACGGAAAAACCATAGAGTTCGACGACGGGGGTTGAAAGGAAGCGCAGAAAAAAACCCTGGCTCCGTTTGAAACGCTTCTCCCGGTCTTTCAAAACCCAAGGGGGAAGACACGTGTACCTACTCGGACTGCTTCTCACGTGGGAAGGATAGTTCCACCCGCTCTAGAGCGGCACCCTCCAGCCCTCAAACGGAACTTCCGTTACGTTCGCCAATGAAACGACGGGATGACCGGAAGCGGCGGGGTTTGGCGCGGCAAAGAGGCTTTTGGAGTCCTCTTTCGGGGCCGCAGGGCAAAATTTCTCCTCAGGATCGCCGCGGTCATGGCCAGCCAGTCTCAGGGCATCCAGCAGCTGCTTCAGGCCGAGAAACGCGCCGCCGAGAAGGTGGCCGAGGCCCGCAAGCGTGAGTGGCCGACCTGGCTGCGGAGGGAACAAGCGGGGCTCTTTCCGAGGGGCTGGGACTACACCTCCCATCGCCCCCGGCCCTCAAGGGAGGGAGTCATCTCAGGCCTTTCTAGGCCTCTTGTATGGGAACGGTAGTCCCAAGGGAATGGGCCCCGGCCCGCCACCCATCATCCCCACCCATTAGGGGAAGGGGAAGCTTGGAACCACTACATATCCCATCATCCTGCGTGGAAATGGCCAGCCGTAGCCTCAATATAGGCCTTGCACGGCCTGCTTAATCCATTCTGTCCAAATTCTCTCCCTGATGATGGGGTGGGTGGGTTGGTTGGTTGGATTACACCTCCCATCGTCCCCAGACCATAAGGGAAAGGCTTGGTCTACTACAGCCTTTCCAGCCCAGACTGCATGGGAGCGGTAGTCCAGAGGGATTAGGTCCCATGTCTCATCATTCCCAGCTTTTCGGAAAAGGGAAGGCCTAGAGTCACCACATGTCCCATCATCCTGCATGGGAATGGCTGCTCCTAGCCTCCCCAGGGACCTTACACTGCCTGTTTCGTCCATTCAGAGGTTTTTGCTCCCATTTCCTTTGCATGGTGGTGATGGTGGTACTGGGGGTGTCTGTGGTTAGACTACATCACCTATGCTCCCCAGCATACAAGACCGATAGGCTACTTTAAAACCGAATCCAAATAAGGGTCGGTGCCTTTTCCTTGCCTGCTTTTCATTCATGCCTTTTCCTTGCCTGCTTTTTATGGGTCTGGGGTTTTAATTTGGTTGTTGTGTTTGTTATTGATTTGTGCACTTGGCTCATCAGTTGTGCTATTTAGTGACTTTTAATTAGGGGAGCTGCCCAGAATTCCAGATGAGAGACGGTCGGCTCTACAAATTGAATCAATGAACGAATGGATGGATGGATTTCTGGATCAGAGCAATTCTATTATTTCTGATTCTGAGGGGGTATAAATAAATAATGGAGCGATAAGAAGAATTTGCCCTAAATTGACTTTTCCTAAGGGGGAAAAAAAAAAAACCAGGCTAGGGGTTCAGAAGCATTGACTCATCCTAGAGATTGCCTGTCTAGTTTGTTTATTTATTAACTATCTCAAGGGCTGTGATTCTGGGCAGCTTATAATTAAAAACAACATACAGTAAACAAAAATATACTGTTTCATTAAAAAAATAAAAAAAACAGTCAACAAAATTATAAGGAACATTGTTACCACAAAGCTAAAAATAATCATCCTACTGAGCATAATCGAGAAATGAGCTCACTAAAGCATGTCCTTCCTTTCTCGTTTTTCTAGGTTTTAATTCTCCTGTTTGAAAGCTTTTAAAAACTGCTTTCATTGGGGAAGTTTTCCTAAGGTGATTTTTGCTGTAGCTGTAAGCTTCCCGTGTAGTTTTTCCTCCGAAGGTCAAGCTGCAAACCCCTTAATGCTGTTGAACCTCGCAGAATTTGATGGCCAGCATATCCTGAGAAAAATGTATTATGATATATGGAATATTGTGATCAAAACCAAATCTTTGAAACATCTCCCCCAGCCTATTCCCTAGCAGAGAGCTTGGTTTGCATTATTCATTATGAAGGGAAGCTTCAATCCAAGGAAAGGAGACAAATCAGGAATCTGAAATACATCCTGCCTTCCTCTGAGAATAATTGTTGCATTCGGTTGCATAACTTACTTATGTAAAACCAATTTTAGTTTGCAGGCTTCCTGTGGTCTGCATAATGTCAGTTGCATACTGATAGTTCCCCCAAGGTCTGACAGTGCATCATTTTAACTTGATTAAAACTGAATTGTGATGGTTATGGAATGTTGGTGTATTATTAAATACCTTGCCGGGAATTCAGCTTAACTAAAACCGCTGGTTTTTAAATTGTATTTTCAGTCTCTCCACCTTTGCGTGAATCTTTAATATAGCAGTCTCTAGAACCTTCAACTGGCAAGAATCCAAGAAAGGAACTTAGTCAGGCCAAGAGCAGTGGAGTCATATCATGTGCTGGAAAAGTTGTATTACTAGGAAAATAATTCTGACTAATGTGCATGTTCGTAAGTCTTTAGTTAAGAAACTGACTAGAGCCAACTCTGAATGTTCAAAAACTGATTGATTGTCTCCACATATCAGGCTTGTGGTTTCCGGTTCTGTGGGCTAAATTTTCTGGAAAAGACAAACTTTACGCATTTGGACCTGATTCCAATTAGTATCGTGGAATTGGTTATTTGGCCTGGAAGTAATCTCCTGTCTTTGGGGATTTATCCCATGTAATACAGATAATGCTTGATACACAACCACAATTGAGCCCCAAATGTATGTTGTTTAAGCAAGACACTTGTTAAGTGAGTTTTGCCACATTTTGCGACCTGTCTTGCCACCGTTGTTAAATGAACCACGGCAGTTGTTAACGTAGTAACACGGTGGTTTTCCTTGGCAACTGATGTGTTCCTCAGCTTGTAAATTATACATTTTAAGGGTGGTTTTTTATATATATATATATATATATATATATATATATATATATATATATATATATATATATATAAAAGCTACCTGGGTTTGTTGCTGTGTCCACCTAACACACGAAAGGAAGAGCTTTGTGAGATATTTTTAGGCTTTTAGATTACTTCCAGAATACGACGTTACCGCCTGAAATTAATCTCAGAAAAGCCTCTTTTCTGTTTTCACAATCTGAACGTTTTGCTGCTGTTTTTTTTTTTTTTCTTCTCAAAACCAGGGAAGAATCGGCGACTGAAGCAGGCTAAAGAAGAAGCTCAGGCCGAGATTGAACAGTATCGCTTGCAGAGGGAGAAGGACTTCAAAGCCAAAGAAGCCGCAGTGTGTTAAATTCTATGCTGGTTAATCTCTCTCTGTCTTGCTGTCTGTTTGTATATTAGAATGGAAATTCAGTTGGGGGTGCAAAATGCTTTGTAGTGGCTTTACCCCCCTTTGCCCCTTTGACGCTCAGCCCTTCTCTCTTGCTAATACAGGTAGTCCTCAACTTACAGCAGTTTGTTAGTGACCACTCAAAGTTACAACACCATCGAAAAATGACTGCTTTTCACAGTTACGACCTTTGCAGCATTCCCCCATGGTCACGTGATCAAAATTCGGACACTTGGCAGCGGACTCATACTTATGACGGTCACGTGATCCCCTTTTGGGACCTTCTGGCAAGCAAAGTCAGTGGGGGAAGTCAGATTAATCAACAACCAGCAGTGTGCTGGAGCTGCTAAAAAAGCCAACACAGTGCTAGCTGCATTAACAGAGGGATAGATTCAAGATCATGTGAAGTATTAATATCACTTGACAAGGCCTTGGTAAGGCCACACTTGGAATACGGCCTCCCGTTTTGGTCACCGCGATGTAAAAAAGATGTTGAGACTCTAGAAAGAGTACAGAGAAGAGCAACTAAGATAATTAGGGGACTGGAGGCTAAAACATATAAGGAACGGTTGCTGGAATTGGGTATGTCTAGTTTAATGAAGAGAAGGACGAGGGGGGACAGGATAGCAGTGTTCCAATATCTCAGGGGCTGCCCCAAAGAAGAGGGCGTCAAGCTATTTTCCAAGGTGCCTGAAGGCAGGACAAGAAGCAACGGATGGAAACTAACCAAGGAGAGAAGCAACCTAGAACTAAGGAGAAACTTCCTGACAGTTAGAACAATTAACCAGTGGAACAACCTGCCTCCAGAAGCGGTAAATGCTCCAACACTGGAAGTTTTTAAGAAGAAGTTGGACAGCCATTTGTCCGAATTGGTATAGGGTTGCCTGCCTGAGCAGGGGGTTGGACTTGATGACCTCCAAGGTCCCTTCCAACTTTATTATTATTATTATTATTGCTAATTTACCAACTGTAGCGATTTCCTTAAGAACGCTGGCAAGAAAGGTTGTAACCTGGGGCAAAATTTATACCAATGTCTCACTTAACAGCAGAAAGTTTGGGCTCCATTGTGGTAGTAAGTTGAGGACTATCTGTAATTTCTCTGTTTTGGGTTTCGCCCAAAAAACATCTGTTTTTTTGTGGTTTTTCCCCCTTTTGAAAGGACAAGCGTTCAGTCTAGGACTCTTAAGCACTAAATTGGCTTCCGCAGTTTGGGGGAATAGTCCTCACATGACTCTGGGCTGTTAAAAAAGAAACAAAACCCAGATTTTTTGTTTGTTTGTGTGTGTGTGTTTGTTTTTGGCTTGCTTAAGCCCTGCTAGAAGCATTGAAGGTCCTTGGGGAAATGCAGAACTTAACTGGACGAGCTGATCTTAAATGGGTGCCTTCATTTTTCTTTTGTCCCCATTTATCACAGGCACTCGGTTCCCACGGCAGTTCCGCCACCGAGGTGGAACAGGGAACCCAGGAGAAGATGGCTGTTCTTCAGGAGAATTTCCAAAAGAATCAGGAGGAAGTGCTGAACAGCTTGCTGAATTTGATCTTTGACATCAAACCTGAAATCCATGCGAACTATCGGCTCAACGGATAGGCGAATCTTTTTTGTCCTTCAGGAAGTATTCAGCAATACCGGCTTTAGCTGCACCCCTTTTATAAAGGTGCATCACTTATTCCCAAGAGGTGTAGATTATCTCTTTCTCTTTTTTCTCCTCTTTTTTTCATTCCCCCTTTTATAGCATTTTTGAAGTTTCTATGTAGGCTGGTTCTGTGTTCCCCAAAGTGCATTATATCATAGAAGTGTAGTGTAGAAGGTTGATGTTAGATAAATCGTACTGAGTATTAAAGGATTGCTTTGAACCCGAGAAGTATTTAAAAGTCAGAAAAGATAAGTGCCGTGTTACTTTTCTGTATCCTCCTTTAAATTGCAAACTGTACGAATTAGGTACTCTGATAGAAAAATAAAACCCATTCCTTGTCTTCACTCAGAGTAAAAAAACAAAACAAAAAAGAAATTTTGAATAGTATTTGGATTGTATCTGAAAATGTTGAAATGAGTGTTATTTAAGTAATAACTGTATTCTCCTGTTGAACTTGAACAAGCTGTTGCTAAGGTGCTTGAAGAAAAAGTAAAGATCTGATCTGAGTTGCAAATAAATTAAAACCTTTTTTTTTTTTGGTCCCTTTTCCTCTTGCTCAGAAATATGGATGTTGCTGACTTAAACGGAGGTTTGAGACCTGGATGGATAGATAGATGATAGATAGATAAGATAGATAGATAGATAGATAGATAGATAGATAGATAGATAGATAGATAGATAGATAGATAGATAGATAGATAGATAGATAGATAGATTTTATAAATTTGTCAACCACTCCAGTTGAAATCTTAAGAATAAAGCACACTACAAATAAATATCATGATATCTGTCAAGGTTCCAACTAACAAACCCAACCAAGCAAACTCCTTCAAGACATTCCGATCTCTTAATGTAAAACTTTAGTACATCATTTCAGCAGGTATGAAAGCAAAACCAGCTCTGGCCAAGCCCAGCCCAAACCCCTATAGTAAAAGAATAGAATTCCCCTTCTCATCCCTGAACAGGTCACATTGCCCAATTAGGTGCAATTATATTGTTATGAGAAAATGTCTCTGAGTCGGGCCAGGCGCCTGGTGAACCGTCCTTGATTTTCACCGTCCCATCTTCTTCATCTCTGTAGCCTGCATTCCATTTCCCCATCCTCCCCTCAAGTTCGTTGGCCAACTAGGAAGCCATAATTGTTGCATCAGCAAAGCGAGCTTCAAGCTTGACAATATCTTTAAAAGAAGGAACATACACAGGCACTTTCTTTTAAAATTACCATTATTATGAGCAATGTTTCCCTGCCCTGTTAAATTTTGACCAGTTCATCTTTTATTATTCCAAATAAAAAATGAAAACATCAGTAAAATTCTCAGGCCCATGGTGAATATGTGTATTCGTTCCTTGAATTTTGGAGCTTTCGTGCAAACCTGCGGAAAAACATCCGACAGCTCCCAAACAGATTCTCCCTGAAAAATGAAGGCGAATATACATGTCCCAGGATAATGTTGCAGGATCCAATCTGGGTCAGTCACTGGGACCAGGGGTTTAGTTTTCCGAGCTTTTAGACCAGTGGTTCTCAACCTGTGGGTCGGGACTCCATTTGGGGTCGAACGACCATTTCACGGGGGTCGCCAAACAACGCAGTCCGCCATTTTTTCCCCCCTTTTCCTTAGCTGTGCTACTCCCTTTTATTCTACTGGCTTTTGAAAGCCAATAGAATAGACTCTCTTGAATAGAGTCTAATTCTATTGGCTTTCAAAAGCCCATAGGAATTGTCCAGGCTGTTTCTGCCCTGCTGAGCCCGCCAAAAGCCCCAGTCTGCAAACGGTGCTGCACCGGTTGAGTAGTCCTCGACTTACTACCGGTTGGGGGTCGCGGCATTAAAAAGATTGAGAACCACTGTTTTAGACTCCTGCTGAAGCTCACCCTCAGAGAATCTCCCTCTACCAGAATGTATGTCCCTCTGTCTGTCTATCCATTCATCCATCCTGTCTGTCTGTCTATCATCCATCCATCCATTTTATATCTTTATCTATCTATCTCAGTGGTTCTCAACCTTTTTAATGCCGTGACCCCCAACCGGTCGTAAGTTGAGGACTACTCAACCGGTCGTAAGTCGAGGACTACTCAACTGGCGCAGCACTGTTTGCAGAATGGGACTTTTGGCGGGCTCAGCAGGGCAGAGACAGCCTGGACCATTCCCATTGGCTTTTGAAAGTCAATAGAATTAGACTCTATTCAAGAGAGTCTATTCTATTGGCTTTCAACAGCCAATAGAATAAAAGGGAGTAGCACAGCTAAGGAAAAGGGGAAACAAAATGGCGGACTGCGTTGTTTGGTGACCCCCGTGAAATGGTCGTTCGACCCCAAATGGGGTCCCGACCCACAGGTTGAGAACCACTGATCTATCTCGAATGAAGGTGAATCTACGTGTCCCAGGACAATGTTGCAGGATCCAATCTGGGTCAGTCCCTGAGTTCAGAGGTTTCATCTTCCAAGCTTTTGGACTCTTGTTGGAGTCCATCCTCAGGGAACTTCTTTCTAGCAGAGTGTGAGCTTCTGGGCTGTTCTGTGTGTGATATTTATGTGGGTGGCTTTTTAGTTGTTGATTGCGGTGGTGTTGACAGTTGAGTCCTGCCAAGCCCTGTGCTTCCTAAGTACCTGATAAGCTGTCTTTAAATCAGCACTCCTGCTGACAAGATTCTCCCTTTGCGAGAACACAGAGGCTCACTCATGCTGGCGGGGATGGTGGTAATGAAGGAAGTTGTGCGTTGAGAGAGTGAATGTGCACAAGATAATAAGCAGCTGCTACTTGGACTTCTGAAAGTGAGTCATGAATTTGAAGTTTTGCAACATTCTGGCTGTCAACGATTTATTTATGAATGAATTCAAAGATTAGGCAGGACCTCATAAGCCTTCCAGTGAAAACCAGCTCCATAAATTCTCTCCTTTGGCAAGGATGTGTGATTTTTCTGAAACAGAATGAGTGAAAATAGTATAAATGCTCCACACTTCATACTCTTTGTACTTCTTTTTTTTTATTGAAAAGTTTTACAAAAGTTTACAACAAAACAACCCCAAACCCCCCCACCCACTCCCCCTCCCCCACTTCCCAGAGCTGAATACAGGGTTACAAATATAACAATCATAATCTAAATAACATTAACCAACTATATAAAAACCAAATCCATAATGCACTTTAACTCCCTTTTAACATAAAATAAACAAATTCTAAATAAGCATAATAACAAACAAATTAATATCCTAATTCTTAAACAATACAATATAAAAATTCCACTATAATAAACTATTGATAATAATAATATTAATACTAATAATATTAATAATACTATTACTATTAATAATAATACTCATTCAAACTCTTTGTACTTCTTGATATTAATGGTGGTGCTTTTAAGAAATATATTTAGCTGAATTTTGCTCTTTGCAAAACTAACTAGCTGCTTAAAAACATCCTTGGCCAGCAGCTTACGAAATCTGGCAGTCTTGTGGTTCAGCACAGTGTTTTAAGGAAGACGGGAATAGGATACTTTTTAAGAAAAAAATAAGGGAAAGAAAGATAGCAAGGTGCTTCTTAAATCTTACCCTTTGGACTGAGGCTATCTGAGCTGCCAAATGGAGAAAATACTTTAATGGATTTTAAACTGGGTTCCCCTTGCTCCAACTACTGAGTGGAGAGCAAGATCTGGATTAATAGAACAGCTACATTTCAGACCTGTAGTCTACATTGTTTTCAAATAAATGTTTCTGTCCCTTTATCACTTCCTCTTGCATTTTAATCGCAAGGAAATGCACCTTTTTCTTTCTAATCGAGCAACGTGTGAAGGAAACATAACAAGAACAGCATCATACGAAAAACAAGGAATGCAATTATACTTACAAAGTTGTGTTCACTCGCAGGTATATAAAAATTGCACTCCTGTTTTTTTTCTGTGTGTTGCTGTTTCAATGTACTGTTTCCCATGATTCAAGATGTTTGAGGAAAAATGGGAGGAAAAACATCAGAGCGAAGCCACTTTCTTAGATACAGCCTCTAATCATCAAACTTCTAATCATCAAATGGTCCAAAATCTGACCCGTTTCTACAGTGTTTGTGGATATTGAGTGGACTTCAAGGAAACAATCGGTGCTTATGCTGTTGCTCTTTTCAAACTTCCTTTGCAATTGCCCCTAATTTTAATTTTATTTTTTTTTTCTTGCCACGGGCCAGTTTGCGTCGGTCATTTTAGTACGAAAAGCACATTGTCCTAATGGACTGTGGGTATTCTTAGCTGTGTTCACCACATTCACAACGTGATAATCCAATGTTTTATGGGCTACCCTTGGTGGAGGAGAGAGAGCAAGTGGGAGCTGGACGCCAGACTGACTTCATTTCATTTAAATATCGCTTTAAATGAAGTACAGTTAGGACGCCGCTTCTCTCCGCTACATTAAACATTGCAATAACGGAAGACTCTGAAGGACTTCCTGGGAGAAAGTTTGATGATGATCCTCTGGTTGGACATGGATTGTGCTCAGCATGGATTATTGATTACGTCTTGCTGCGATGTTTACAAGCGGTTTTGGAGAAGACGAAGGGCAGAGCAGCTAGGCTGAACATCCTCATTGCCAGCCTGTAGCCAGATGTGTTGGGAGTCTTGCCTCCAGGTGTGAGAGTCTAAACTTACTTGCAGCCTGTTTTCAATACTTGTGTTGCAGGAATTGCAGGGGGGGGGAGTCAACCAAGCAGGCACAGGACTGCATTCTTTTCCAATTGCCAGAACAGCAAAAAAGACAAAACGTGGCAAAGCGAGAAGGCAAAACATTCAATCTGCAGTTCAGAAGTGCTTTTAATGAATGATGTTGAAGCTGATATGTTCACTTCCTCCTAATATGTCCTCCTCCCTCTGTGCAAGAAGGAGAGTGTGCATTTTCTTAGGGAAAGCATGCTAAGCTACAGCTTTTTGTGCTGCTAAAAAAGGCAGCGGAGATTTGCAAAGGAGTCCCTTCAGATCCACAACTAGGCTTGTAAGTCCTTTTTCTTCTTCATACCCCACTCTTTTAAGTTATTAATTTTGTTCAGTTTCACAGCTGTCTGCTTTTCTAGGATGGATTTCGGGATTCAGTTACAAGCCTTCTTTTTGACGTTGTGAAGTAAATTTAGAAAAAAAAAAAAACCCAACCAGGAGCGTGACTAGGTGTATGGGTTGTTCCACAAGCATAGACCCTGGGAATTTGTAAAATCTGCTGAATAACAATGATTTGAGCCGTCTTTTGACAGCCTGATATGAATATATATTACTCAATCCTTCTCCTTCTTCCTGTGCAGTCTGACTGAGTAATCTTAAAACCTGAGTCATGTGAAGCAAACAGCTTCCTCCTTCCTGATTGTAAGTGATAGGATTCCAGAGTTTTGCAACTGCTGAATTCTAAGGAGGTGTTGAAGCAAAGCAATATGACCAATGCAGTTAACTCCCATTTGATGGATGCTGGTTGCATTTTTTTCTTTAAAAAAATCCCCATATTATTCTGGGAATCCATATTGTGTCCACGTTTGTTGACATGTCAACCTGGAGCCTTGGTGACCACTGGAAAGAGGTCTTTTACCTTGGTCATTCCCGGTGACACTACCTGCAGGGGTGGAACCGTGGACGAGAACAATCTCTATTCTGTCTTTTTGAAGTTTGGGGACGTGCTCATGGATTGCTCCCGAGACGCAAAAGCAGCCGCAGCCAATCCAGGAAAGCCAATGCTTTCTAGGTTTTTCATCTTTTAATTCTAACAACTAAGCCTTTTGTGCACATATGTTTCAATAGAAAAAGCGAATACAAGTTGGCAGAGCTGGGGAGAACTTCTAGAACCCAACTTCTCAAAGCAGAAGACAAAAAAAACAAAACAACCCCACAGTTCTATGGGAAAAAAATCTGAATTTTTCAGAGCTGGTTTGTAGGACCTGTTTTGTGCAACTCATAGGTGTGTGGCCCCACCCAGTTGATTAGTGAGAAGGTAGCTATTGCTTCAGAGAATGATTCAATAGCGTCAAGAGTGAAAGAAAGAACTGGAGCATGCTAGAAGAAGTCAGGGATGAAGCTTGCTGGACTTCAGAGGGTCATCTGCTGACTTTTGATCTTTACCTGCAATAGTCTTATCTTCTCTTGGACCCTACATGGAGGAAATGAGCTGATGAAGTATTTTGTTTTGCTTGCCCAGAAAACAGCGAGGATCTTCAAGGAGAAAAGACCAGACATTGATAGCTGAAGTTCTTGTTGGGTGATTTGCACAGTTGAACACCGATTCAACATGGTTTGTGGTGGAAACCAAACCAAAGATGGTGAAGAAGGAGGAGGAGGAGGAGAAGGACCATTTAGCATCACTTATTGCTGGAGTAAAGGAAAGGAGCACGCTGATTTCAGGAGAAATGGTAAAATCAGAGATTTGACAACGTTGGTCAGCAGTAGCGGAAAACGTGGTGGTAGCCCTAATAATTTTGACCTGTTTGGGGTTTTTCTTTGACTTATTTAATTTTATCTTCTCTATGAATGGATAGCAGCTTTTATGTACAGAAACTTGTAATGCCTTTGATGAAAATCATCCTTTTGTGCGCTTCGGTTGTACTCATCTTAAACGTATGTTAGCAAATGCATCTTTGATCTGCTCATCCTTTCCCCCAATGCAGTTGGAAATATTCTTCGCAAACATTTCCTGGAGATTTACGGATGTGCGCAACGCACACTTTCTTCTGTGCACCGTTAGTAATATTTCCCAAAATGCATAACTTAATGAACCACGCGAAGCTGAATACGTGGCTGTTCTGTCTTCCAAATTTTATCCATTAAGTCTTTTTTTTTTTTTTTTTACAAATGTGTCGTGCTGAAAATGCATCTGGAAATCTTAAAAATGTTAATGGAAATTGACGGTCACTTGAGACACAGAAGTAGGTAATTTAGAATGCCAGTGCTGTGGAGACGTTTCAAATTAAGCTTCTATTTGGCACACGGAAAACAGTTGCGTTGGCCGGGTTGCCCATCGCACTAAGCCCCAGCTTACTCGATAACCTATTGCACCAAGCCCAAATGTGATGTGCTTGGGTTTTGGCCTTAGGGTGTTGTGTGAACCCAGGTGTCATGCTTTGCAAACCATCTCCCAAAGGTGCTTTTTTCAAGAGGTAACTGGACTTTCTTTGTTTTTCCTTGAAGATGTTTCACTTCTTATCCAAGAAGCTTCTTCAGTTCTGACTGAATCGTGGGGAGTGGAAGGATTCAGTCAGAACTGAAGTCAGAACTGTAGAAGCTTCTTGGATGAGAAGTGAAACATCTTCAAGAAAAAACCAAGAAAGTTCTGTTGCCTCTTTGAGTCAACCGTGGATGACTCAGACTGATTGAGTGGATTTTCTGTCACCACTGATGGATTTGGGACATTCTGGTGGGACAAGAAACAATGGGTCTTTATTCAAGAATTTGTAGCATAACATCCACATCCCCTGATCTCCTCAGACTTTTTGAGAAAGCAGCATAGCATGATTTTGAAGACTCTTTAGGCGTGTCAATGGAGATTCTCAGTCATCCAAGTCATGGTTGTCTCAAAGGTGCTTTTTCAAAAGGCAACTGGACTGTTTTTTCCTTGAGGAAGAAGGAGGAGGAGGAGGAGGAGGAAGAAGAAGAAGAAGAAAAAAAAGATGAGTCACTTCTTATCAATTCAGAACTGAAGAAGCTTCTTGGATGAGAAGAGAAATGTTTTCAAGAAAAAAGTCCAGTTGCCTTTTGGAAAAAAACATCACCACCATGACCTGGACAACTGAGAATCTCCACAGACATTTGTAAACTGTGATTGATGACATACTGTGAATTGTGCAGTTGACTAACTGTGGTTTAATGTGCCAACGTTGAACAATTAATTTTCCCAACTATTGCGTTGCAGACTTTCTAAATGGACAGGTGCTTGTGGTGCTGACAGCTCACAAGCCCCGTGGTTATGCCCCTTTCGTCATGAATTCTTGGGAAGACCAGCTGAAAACTTTGGGAATAGAGGTGAGGCTTCTGGTCTTGTTGAGACCTGCAATTCAAAATCAGTGCTTTTAATAGATTCCCATTAGACGCAACACCACATTTTTATCCCCTGCGTGCATGTACATACGTGTTTTTGTGCAATATGAGAAAATATGTATCTAAATAGCACACTTAGGTATAAAGAAGGTAAAACCTACTTCAAGTTAAGCTGGAACTGCTAAGGATCCCACACAGTTTCTACAATGAAAGTGTAGATTTTTTTGAGTCTTTTCCCAGCTCAAGTGATCATCCTATAATTTGTTGTTCAAGTACTAACCAGTTTTAAGCCTGCTTAGCTTTTTTTCAATCAGGCAAGTTTGCTGCCACCTAGCTCAGCTCATTTTTTTTTAACAGACTATAATTCTATAGAATTCTCTCACGGAATTAAATCTAGTTTAAATTGGAGTCATTGGATTAGGTCAAAAAAAAAGGATCTTGATGGCCACCTCTCTGAATGTAGGTGAGGCATGAGGAATTAGGACCACCCTTGAAATTCCAGTTAAGCTGATTTATTGCTCATGCCTGTAGACAAGAATATACTCAACTAATGGTCAGCATTAGATTGGCACAAGATAAAAAAAGTCAACAGAGTTCAAGAAGAGTTGGACTTAGACCATTTATGACAACGTAACGACTCCAGGCTGATTCCTCTCTTGACCCCTACCCCAGGTTCTGCCTCTTCTTCTCCTACAGCAGGGGTGGGGATCTGTGGCCCTTTTATGATTTGTGGATTTCAACTCCCAGAATTCCTGGCCAGCCAGCCATTCTGGGAGTTGAAGTTGAACTCCACAAGTCATAAAGGGGTTGTAGTTCCTCACCCCTTTCTTACCGTGACAGATTCACAGATGGATATGTTTAAATGACTCCAGGGAAGGGAAGCACACCTGAGACTTTTTGTTCTGCTATTAATCAGCTCTTATTCCAAGTACATTTCCCCTTGTAGTCCAAATCTGCTTCTCTGGTTCCAGACATGTGCCTGATGTTATGGTTATCCAAACAGGTGACAGAAGACCAGTGGGAAACTTTGATTCAACAAGCTGTGCTGGAGCCAAAAATGAGAACGTATCTATTGTACAACTCCAGAGGGTTGAGGATGGCCATTGCTGCTGTAAGAACCCCATAGGTCATGTGGGCTAAATCTATTGAATATCTCTCTCTCTCTCTCTCTCTCTCTCTCATTTCTATCTATCTATCTATCTATCTATCTATCTATCTATCTATCTATCTATCTATCTATCTATCTATCTCTCATTATCTATCTCTATCTATTTATCTCTATTCTCTATTCTCTATCTAATTATCTATCTAGCCATCTAGCTTATCTATTTATCTAATCTCTATTTATCTATGATCTATCTGTCTATTCTCTATCTATCTATCTATCTAATCTCTATCTATCTATCTATCTATCTATCTATCTATCTATCTATCTATCTATCTCTCATCTATTCTCTATTCTCTATCTAATTATCTATCTAGCCATCTAGCTTATCTATTTATCTAATCTCTATTTATCTATTATCTATCGGTCTATTATCTATCTATCTATCTATCTATCTATCTATCTATCTATCTATCTATCTTTATGGAACGTGTGCCATTCACCTCGCCAAAAGTGACTTTAGGTGGCTTACAGACATTGAGTAAAATGCAGTATAAAAGATTCTTTTAACCTTTTTAAGAATAAATATTGCTCTTAATCGCTCTTAATGTCCGCAGTAGCCATTTTGGCCTCCATTTCTGAGCGTGAAGATGGGCAGTACCTTAATTTGATAAATTAATAAGCAAATAACTATTGTTGTCATCGGCTGCACAGTCAGCCAAAATATTTAGACCAGATTTGGCATTTTGCATCCCCTCTGCTGCTGACGTAATTCTCTCTCTTTTCAGATTGTCTACGTGACTCTCTGGATCAACCTTTATTCTGTCCTGCAAATTTTTTCAGTCGGACAGTCTTGGAAAGTCATTGTTTTGGTTACTCTCGTTGCCTTGGTGACCACTGTGGCCATCCAAGTCGTAATTCATCACTATCAGGGAAAGGTAAGACAGGACTGGATTGTCACCAGTCACCATTTCGTGTGAATGTGGTTTTTTTCCCCCTTCTCTTTCTTTAACTATCCCGGGTGCCTCTTCTGCTATTCTGGATGGCTCCCCTCTGTTGGAGGGATTAGACAAGCAGCAGCTGAAAAGGATCAACTTTCATCCAGTGACTAAGAGGTTTGGCAAGGGTCCCGTGTGTGAAATGCATGAGGAGAGACTTCCTTTTGTCTTGGAAGGTGATATTAGCATTTTGTTGTGATTCCCCATTGATCATGCATCAGTCATGCATGAATCATGTTTTGCTTTGGGCTTTTAATTTCTTCTGCCCATCTTGTGACTGTCACTCTCTTTAGCTCCTCAGCTGGAACAACTTGTAAAGGCATGGAAAAATAATTTCCCTGGGGTTGAAATTGCTATTTCTTGTACTGTGGGGTCCTTGGTGTCCTCTGACCTTGGAGGTTTTCTTGCAGACGTTTCTTTGCAGAGCTAGGTAACTTCGTCGGTGTTCAGTGGATTGTAGCAACAGTGATGTTCCCTCGTTGTGTAATCAACTGTCTTCAAGAAAAGAACCAAGCTCAGAGAGCCTAAGGATCCTACATTAATTCTCCTCCTCCTCCTCCTCCTCCTCCTCCTCCTCCTCCTCTTTCCCTTCTAGCACTGATGATGCTACCTAGTTGGGTCATGAAACGTGTGCAAGAAAACAACCCAGCTCAGAGAGCACCAAGGACCCCACAGCAGCTTTCCTCCTCCTCCTTGAAAACCCCATTTTCTTCCAGCATTGATGACGTTACCTAGTTGGGTCATGAAACATCTGCAAGAAATCAACCAAGCTCAAAGATTGGTTTTGTTCTTTTGTTAGGATGTTTGTTTCTTGCTCGCTTGTTTACGGCTCCCACAAATGCGGGTCAAAAGCAGTGACATTTATCCAAACTGCTAAGACAGGATTCGCCCCTCTGGAGAGGTCACAAAACGCATTTGACTTCCGAATCCTGGTTTTTATGGGAGCCCGGATCCTCCTTCCAAAATTTCGGCAGGCTTTCTTTCTTGCCTACAAATGTACTCTCGGTTCAGCCGGGCTGTCATTGAAACCGGTTTCAGATGAAAGGTAATTAAAACGTGAGGTCGTCGGACGGCTCCCCGTGCTTTTGACAGTTTTCCCTTCTGCCTAATGAAACATGAAATAGCTACTTTTGCAGGTAGAAACTGAATGGCCATCTGGTCAGCAGGTTGCAGCCCTGTTCATTCCCCAAGATGGATGTCCTTCAAGCGCCTTCCATCTCTTAAAATCCTGATTTTTTTTGTAGCCACAGTTCAATTCTTCTTGACTTCTTCTTTTTCCTTCCCTTTCCCCAGATGAATGTGAATACAGATATGAGGCTAATGGCTGCCAATGAAGCCTTCATGAAATTTGGTTTCCTGGTAGGGATGACAAATATTTCAGACAAGAATTGTGCTGTCCCACAGGTATGTTTTTCTGAAGGGGGAAGAGTAGAGTAGAGTAGAGTAGAGTAGAGTAGAAATCAACCAAGCTCAAAGATTGGTTTTGTTCTTAGAGTAGAATAGAATAGAATAGAATAGAATAGAATAGAATAGAATAGAATAGAATAGAATAGAATGGAATAGAGAATGGAATAGAAATAGACTGGAATGGAAGGGAAGGAGAGAAGAGGAGAAGAGAAGAGAAGAGAAGAGAAGATGGAATGGAACAGAATATAGAATAGAATAGAATAGAATAGAATAGAATAGAATAGAATAGAATAGAATAGAATAGAATAATTATTGTCACTTTAAATGTACACTAATCAGCATACATTAAAATGAGATTAACAGAATAATAGAATAGCAGAGTTGGAAGGGACCTTGGAGGTCTTCTAGTCCACCCCCCTACTCAAGGAGGAAACTATACCATTTCAGGCAAATGACTGCCCAGTCTCTTCTTAAAAACGCCCAGTGTTGAAGCACCCACAACTTCTGGAGACAAGTCATTTCTCTACATCTGTCCCATGAAACATTATAATTTCACCACAAGCATTCCAGCTTCTGAAGATAAGACATCAGGCTTTGGAGAGTTGTATGCAGATGTGAAGTTCTGGCTCTGTGACATTCTGTACACAAATGGTATAGCATTTCATCTGTTAAATGCAAGTAGAAAAGTTCCAATCATGGCAGATGTAGCAAATTTTCCCCGGGTGCTTTCTTGTTTATCTCCCTCCTTTCTCCTCTCCTTCAGTTGTGGTTTATTCATTTTGATGTTGGACCCTGCCTTCAGTCTTTGACGGACTCTCTGCTCACGCTGAAGAAAAGTCAGGAGGTAAGTTATTCAACGGCTCCTTCCCTTCAAGCCTCCAAAGTGTAGAGTCGGAAAAAAGAGGACCCTTGAAATGCATCACTGCCCAGTTAATTGTGTTGTGCACTACTCATGGTCACTGATTTGTAAGCTGGGTGCTATATAAATTGGTCAGATACATCAATAACAGTGGGATGCCTGGCTGAAGAGCCGTGGTGGCGCAGTGGTTAGAATGCAGTATTGCAGGCTGACTCTGCCCATTGTCAGGAGTTCGATCCTGATCAGCTCCAGGTTAACTCTGCCTTCCATCCTTCCGAGGTTGATAAAAGGAAGACTCAGATTGTTGGGGGGCAATATGCTGACTCTGTAAACCACTTAGAGAAGGCTGTGAAGCGGTATATAAGCCCAAGTGCTATTGCTATTGGTATAACTGATCGGATGTTGCATTAGGAGCTATGGCGGCGCAGTGGTTAGAATGCAGTATTGCAGGTTGCCCACTGCCAGGAGTTCGATCCTGACCGGCTCAAGATTGACTTGGCCTTCCATCCTTCCGAGGTTGGTAAAAGGAGAACCCAGATTGTTGGGGGGCAAGATGCTGACTCTGTAAACCACTTAGAGAAGGCTGTGAAGCATTGTGGAGCAATATATAAGTCTAAGTGCTCTTGCCACCGATGAAAAACCTAACATTCTCCTTCCTATAACATGTATCCTGAGACTTCCAGAAAGTTCAAAACATGAAAAGAAGAACATTTGAAGTCCTCTTCTCGTGCTTCAGTCCCAACACCACACTGTCTCTGATCCCGAAGTCTCCATATCTTTGTCACACCTTTGAGACTGACTAGGTAGACTAAATGTGGTGCAGTGGTCAAAGGCACCCAGCTAGAAAATGTTGAGTTCTAATCCATTCCTAGTCACAAAACCTTCTAGGTGACCTTGGGCAAGTTCCTTCTTCTCAATCCTAGGAAGAGGTTCATAGCAAAACACTTCTGACGAACCTGCTAAGAAAAGTGCAGGGATTCGTCCCAGGCTGTGACCAGGAGTCAGCCCTGACTCAAAGCTACAACCACACCCACCCATCCACCCACCCACCCAAGAGAAAGGAAATCTAGAAAGAGACACTCAAGGATTCTGTTGAGCCAAGGCTTTGGGCTTGCTACCTCTCATATTGCCTTCTCTGGGTCATTGTCATTTTTACCAGTCTGCTCTGAAGCGCAACCTGGAACATGTCAGCATCATAGTGGAGACAACTCTCTCGCCGAGTTGGGAAGACCAACCCAACGACTCTTTGGAAGTCACTTCGCTGTTGCCAGAGACAAAGGCGGGCAATCAGAACTCGGTGGCGCACCGAGAATTCCTCCATCTTGTCTCAGACAGAGCTCCAGAGGTAAGGATGTCTTTCTTTTTTTTTTCCTCCCTTCCCTTCATCCTTTGCTTGGAAGACCAGCAAAATGGTTGGACGAGAAGCAGCCTTCTACAGTAGCGTAAAATTTCCTTCTCATCCCTAGGGGTGATCTGTGTCTTCCTCAGTCTTGGATCCTCTAGGAGGAGGAGGAGGAGGAGGAGGAGGAGGAGGAGGAGGAGGAGGAGGACTGTGGGGTCCTTGGTGCTCTCTGAGCCTGGCTGTTTCCTTGCAGACATTTCATGACCCAACTAGATAACATCATCGGTGCTAGAAGGGAGTGGAGGAGGACTGTGAGGTCCTTGGTGGTCTCTGAGCTGGATTGTGTCTTGCAGATGTTTTATTACCAAACTAGGTAACATCAGTGCTAGAAGGGAATGGGGTTTGCGGCGAGGAGGAGGAGGAGGAGGAAGACTGTGGGATCCTTGGTGGTCTCTGAGCTGAGTTGTTTTCTTGCAGACGTTTCATTAACAAACTAGGCAACATCATCAGTGCTAGGTTAGAAAAAGAAGTCTCTGAACCAAGTGCCATCAGCCATGGTTTGAACCAGATGGCACCCCACTTTGCATCTTAAGAAGACAGAACTCTTGGAATAGTTCTTCCAACAGGCACCCTTTATTCAGAGAAAATGGTTACAGGACTTGGGGTCCAAGCTCTCCCATTCAAGGTTTTAAGGGGTTCCCCAGTAGCCCCACCCAATCACCCCCTTCTTCCAGCGACAATCTCAGGCATTACACTCCCACCCCCTTTTCCTTACTGCCAGCTGGATGGAGACTTCAGAGAAAACTACATGAAGGTAATAGCCCCATTGTTATGGTTAGTCCTTTTGGTGATATCCACATCCAGTCCCTTTGAAGTGTACTGAAGGAAGTGAGGGCCATAAAGCCCCTTTGCTCACCCCCTTCCCTTCATCATATGACAGAATCCAGAGAAGGCAGAAATGGGGTTTTCTATAGTTGATAACTAGAGATGAAATATAATTGGATTCTGACACTATTACTTCATCTCCCAGATCTCTAAGCTTCTTGCAATCTCCTCACAAGAAGTGATTGTCTGGAGCAGTTGTGGGCAATCCCAAATCCTTTACTTGTTTGGAGAGGAATTACAATATAAAAAAGATGTTGAGATTCTTGGAAAGAGTGCAGAAAAGAGCAACAAAGAGGACTAGGGGACTGGAGGCGGTTGCAGGAATTGGATATGACTAGTTTAATGAAGAGAAGGATTAGGGGTGAGGTCGAATTGTTGAACTAATGGCAGTTCTTCAGCTGGAGGCCTTCAACTCTGGAAGTTCTCTGAGCTGTTGGTAGTAGGAGAAAACTTGGGGAGAGTGTGTTGTTTACTTTTTTCTATAATTCCAGGATTATAACTCTAACAAAGGATTTGATGTAAGCACTTAACTTGGATTTGGGGCTGTGCCGAAGAATGGATGTTTCTTTAATTTGTGGGTGTTGGCTTGAGCATCCAGGGTTTTCTGCTGGACCAGAGTAGATTTCTGCTGGACCGGAATACATTAATGATGTTGACTTCTTCTTGCCTTGTTTTAGACAATGGCCCAGCAGCTCTTGACGGTCTTCAGCAGCTATTACACCAGGCTCTTTGTCAGTGGCCAGCTTCCAGAAGTCCATATGGGGCAGCACAAAACTCTTGGCCACAAGCCTTGTCTCTGCCAGTTTGTAAAGACTACAATGCTGGGAAAAGAATTCTGTGGATTCCAACAGAGGTGTTAGCCACCAAGGGTCTCAATCATCAAAGAGTGAAGAATCAGAAGTCTGAGGGAACGAAGGACGCTCAGGACTCCCTCTTTTACGTAGCTGCCACCATCCCTGGCTCATAGTTCTGCATACAAAAGAACTATGTCTAAAAAATATTCTTGGGAATGTTGGCACCTTCTTCTAAGGAGAGATTATATTATAGCTGGGTCAGGATCTGTCTCTGACTGATAAGGGTTTTGTCACGCGATATACTGTTTTGCTGGTCTCTGGATTGGACCTTCATGCATTGGTGGCTGCCCAAAGTTGTGAGGATGAGGTGGCAGCCATATCAATGAAAGAAAGAAAAAGAGAGAGAGAGAGAGAGAGAGAGAGAGAGAGAGAGAGAGAGAGAGAGAGGAGGACAAAACAGAAGGAAAGAGAAAGAAGGAAGAAAGAAAGAAAGAGAAAGAAAGAAAGAAAGAAAGAAAGAAAGAAAGAGAAAGAAGGACAGTAGAAGGAAAGAGAAGGAAGGAAGGAGAGAGAGAGAAAGAAAGGACAAAGTAGAATGAAAGAAGGAAGAAAGAAAGAAAAAGAAAGAAAGAAAGAAAGAAAGACAAAATAGAAGGAAAGAGAAGGAAGGAAGGAAGAAAGAAAGACAAGGTAGAAGGAAAGAAGGAAGGAGGGAATGAGAAGAAGGAAGGAAAGAAAAGAGAAAGAAAGAGTAAAAGGAAGGACGGAATGAGTAGAAGGAAGGAAGGAAGGAAGGAAAGAAAAAAAAGAAAGAAAGAAAGAAAGAAAGAAAGAAAGAAAGAAGGAGGGAGGGATTCTCCTGGAAATGAAACATCTTTTCTAGCTGGATTCTGGAAACTCAAGCCACAATGTTATGAACTGAACTCCAGAGATGTTTAGATCTTCGGCGCCTGCTCCAAAGCAGAAATCTCTGAGATCAACTTATCTAGGAGATACGTGGAGTGATTCATAAAACCAATGAATCATAGTCTGGGAAAGGGTGTACTCCTAGACCACATTCCCATTGGCCCACTCGAAATGTGCTAAGTCATGCTGTCTCATTGTGTCCCGGAGTCACCTGCAAGTTCTGGGGGATTTACCTTAGATAACGTTCCTTTCTATATAAGGCAATTTCCCAATTCTCCCCCCACCCCCCCTTTAACCACTTGTAATAGAAGGAATGGCAGAGCCAACCGGAGGGGTAAAACAAGGTACTACTAGTCGTCCCCAACTTACAAGCATTCATTTAGTGACCCTTCAAAATTACGACGGCACTGACTGCAGCAGCATCTCTGCGGTCACATGGTCAAAGTTCTGATACTTGGCAACTGGCTTGTATTTATGACTGTTGTACTGCTCCGGGGTCATGTGATCACCGTGGGTAACTTCCGAGCCGGCTTCTGACGAGCAATGTCAGTGAGGGATACCAGATTCATTTATTGACCATGTGATTCACTTAAGAACTGCAGTGATTGACTTAACGACAGTGGCAAGAAAGGTCATAAAATGGGACAAAGCACACTTAACAACTCACTTAGCTTTCTAGTCAAGGACAAGAAAGAAAGAAAAAGAAAGAAAGAAAGAAAGAAAGAGGAAGGAAAGAAGGAAAAGAAAAGAAAGAAAAAAGAAAGGAAGGAGAGGAATGAGAAGGAAAGAAGGAAGGGATATGGAGGAAGGAAGGAGATGAATGAGAGAAGGAAGGAAGGAAGACAGGAATGAGAAGGAAGAAAGGAAGGGATGAAGAAAAGGAGGCAGGAATGAGGGAAAGAAGGAAGGAATGAGAGAAGGAAGAAAGGAAGGGATATGAAGGAAAGAAGGAGACAGGAATGAGGGAAGGAATGGAAGGAAAGAGGAAGGGAGGAAGGAATGGTGGAAGGAAGGAGGAAGGGGAAAGAACAGATGAAAAGGAGGAAGGGAGGAAGGAAGGAAGACAGGAATGGTGGAAGGAAGGGGAAAGAGAATAGATGAGAAAAAGGGAGGAAGGAAGGAAGGACACATCCGGGCTGCTTAGTGTCTTTACTGCAAGAGACTGACCCAGCTAATCATCTCAGCCCCAAATATGCTCCAGGTTGCAGATGGAATTTCATTTCCGGCAACTTGGGTGTGGTCTGTCCAAGAGGGGCAAACCATGTTATAAATCCTTTGCCTCCCACACTCCCTCTTTCATGTAGCTGCCACCGTCTCTTGCTGAAGAAAGACAAACCGAGTCAAGCAACTACATTTAGTCAACAAATTATATTTCCTTTTTGATATAATTTCAAACTCTTGGTCATTTCAAAGGTTGACTCTACTGGTCTCCCAGACACAGGATAAATCAAACACGTTCACCTCCGCTCCGAGGGGAGTTTATAAACCTGTTTTCATGAGTTGTCTGGATATGGCCAGGTAGATGGATGAAAGAATTTTGCATCTTGCCAAATTGGTAGAGGAGGACCAGCCACCGTTCCAGAGGATCCGCGAACGTGGTCCTTTATCTGCCTCATGTCCCCTTAGGTTGCTCCATGATGGAACTGACACATTTGGGGGGTGTCTCCGCCATCCGAGATTTTTGTCATCCGCCTGCAGGGAAACCTGCACAGGTCAAGAAAGGAAATTAACATTTTAGGAAGGATAATAGTCTATTTGGAATACAGAGAGTTGGAAAATCTAGAACTAAGGAAAAAATTTCCTGCCAGTGAGAACAATTAACCATTGGAACGGCTTGCTTCCAAAAATTGTGAATGCTCCATCACTGGAAGTTTTTAAGAAGAGACTGGACAGCCATTTGCCTGAAATGGTCTAGGTCTTTGTGAGCTGAGGTGTGAGTGGGACAGGAAGGAGGTAGAGAGGAATGAGATGGGAAGAGAAAGGGAGAGAGGGAGGGAGGAATGGGAAGAGAAAAGGAGGAAGGAGAGAGGGAGGAATGAGATAGGAAGAGAAAGGGAGAGGGAGGGAGGAATGGGAAGAGAAAGGGAGGGAGGAAGGGAGGGAAGGAGGAATGAGATGGGAAGAGAAGGAGGGAGGAATGAGATAGGAAGAGAAAGGGAGGGAGGGAGGAATGGGAAGAGAAAGGGAGGGAGGAGGGAGGGAAGGAGGAATGAGATGGGAAGAAAAGGAGGGAGGAATGAGATAGGAAGAGGGAAGGAGGGAGAGGGAGGGATGGAGGAGGGAGGGGGGAGGGAGGAAGAAATGGAGAGGGAGGGAGGAAGAGAGGGAGAGATGGAAGAAGGAGGGAGGGATGGAGGAATGAGTTGGAAAGAAGAAGGGAGGAGGGAGGAATGAAGGAAGTTTTTGTTTTTTATGAAACTGGAGGACCCATTTGACTCAGCACTGATTATATATCCTTTTATTCTCTCCCCTAGTAGAGATTGGGCACTTTGCCTTACCTCTTTCTTGAGTTAAAGATTCTGATTTTGCCGTGTCATCGTTACAGCAGAAGCAGCAGCATATTCTGATTTTTGCCACCACATATCTGCAGGCTATAGAAGCCAGAGAGAGAGAGAGACAGAGAGAGAGAGAAGTAAGGAGGAATACATAGCAATGCCCACATTCATCTAACCCGAACAAACCCAGATGTCAACATTTTGTCAGGTCTACCATTTCCGGAACATTCAGCCAGCAGACCTGCTAGCAGTAGAATGATGAAATCTGTAAACTCTACAGCTAAAATACCGCCGGATAGGTGCTGAGGGAGCAGAGAGCTCACTAACGGATCATTTCTCCACGTTGAAAGAAATGGAAATATTTTTGGGGATCGCAAACACAAGGCCCTCGACTTACAGAGTCCAACCTGTCTGTGGCTGAGCTTTGCCCCATTTCACAACCTTTCGTGACACCGTTGTTCGATGAAACGCTGCAGTTGTGAGGAACACGGTTGTCAAGTGAGTCTGCCTGGACTTTGCTTGTTGGGAGGCCCCAAAAGGGGATCATCACGTGAACCCAGGACACTATGACCGTCATAAATCTGACGCAGTGGCCAAGGGTCTGAATTTTGATCGCATGATCCTGGGGAGGCCTCTACGGTCGTAAGGGTGAAAAAACGGTCCTAAAAGTCATTTTTTTAAAGTGTCGTTGTAACATCGAAGGGCCAGTAAACAAATCGTTGTAAGTTGAGGGCATGCTTTGATCTAATCTGGGAACTCTTCTATTTGCCGAACTCGAGAAAAAAAAAAGTAACTCTAGAGAATAATCTTGCTAATTACGAGCAGGAAACCTTTGAACCCTTGTAATATCTTGGCTAGAGTGTTTAAAGTCGGTGACGATCTTCAAAGGATTTCCTGGTCACCAGCTACCTGAGAGAGGGCTGGGTTAAAGATTTAAAACCAGCTTTGAATTTGGATGCTGAGGGATCCTCGGTGCTCTCTGAGCTTGGTCGTTTTCCTGCAGATGTTTCATTACCAATGTAGGTAACATCCCCCCCCCTCCAACTGATGATGTTACCTATTTTGGTAATGAAATGTCTGGAAAAAAAGACAGAGAGAGAGAGAGCACTAAGGACCCCTCGTTTCAACCCTGAGAAATATTCCTCTCTATAATTTTGTCCCAGGAGGCAACCGGACTTCCTTTTTTCTTTTTGAAGAGGTCTTGCTTCTCCTCCAAGAAGCTTCTTCAGCTCTGACACTGGATGGTGGGGAATGGAAGGATGTATACTCCTCCCAGTCAGAGCTGGTCATTTGCCTTCTTTTAGAGAATCGTTGAGATCACCTGGAGGTTTATCCGTGACACATTAGGACACAGATAAACTTCCAAGTGGCCTTAAGGACTCTCCAAAAGAAGGCAAACAACCAGCTGTCTGCAAGGAGTATAAATCCTTCTGTTCCCCACCATCCACTCAGAACTGAAGAAGCTTCTTGGAGGAGAAGTGAAACCTCTTCAAAGAAAAACAGGAAAGTCCAGTTGCCTCCTGAAAAAGCACCTTTGGGACAACCATGACCGGGAAAACTGAGAATCTCCACAGACCTCTATAATTCTGGATACTGTTGATATGATAACTCTGCTTGGAATCACCGCTCATCCATGCCATAATGGAAGTAGATTCCTGAGTTCCTAGAACTTCCAATGGCAGTGCAACTCATGATACTACACAGGAGAAGCTCCACAGCAAGGCCAATTGCTGGTCTAAATACTTCTATGTGTATGAGAGAGGTGAGTAGGGATGGGGTGGGGTGGAGGGACAGCATAATCCTACTGTAGACTTGGACTGGACTGCAGACTGTAGACTGGACTGCAAGGCGATCAAACTGGTCAGTCCTAGAAGAGATCAACCCCAACTGCTCTTTAGAAGGCCAGATCCTGAAGCTGAAACTCAAATACTTTGGCCACCTAAGGAGAAGGAAGGACTCACTGGAGAAGAGCCTGATGCTGGGAAAGATGGAGGGCAAGAGAAGAAGGGGATGACAGAGAATGAGTGGCTGGATGGAGTCACTGAAGCAGGAGGCGTGAGCTTCAATAGACTCCAGAAGATGGTAGAGGAAAGGAAGGCCTGGAGGAACATTGTCCATGGGGTCGCGATGGGTCGGCAACTAACAACAACAAGACTTGGAGCAGCCCACCAAATCTCACCTCCTGCTCTGCGGAGGAAACTAAGTTAAATCACCCCTATCCAATCCTGGCCAGCAAAAGGATTTAATCCCCACCCTCAGTTTTAGGAGAACCCTCCTTGAGGCTGAAATTTGACTTAAGGCAAGCTGATCTTGACTTACCACTGGTGATAACTCAGGCCATAATTCAGGTCTTAGGGTGGAAGAAGGCTCCTCTCAATCTTTTCTCCTTCGCTGTCTGTCCCCTTCTTCTTTCCTCTCCGCCGCCTTTATGACAAGGATTGACTTCAGTTAACTTCCTCTTGCAAAGAAAATCTGTGCAACCTTTCCTCTGGGGTGTTGGCCAGAAACTCGGTCACGTGGATGTCACAGTGGCAACCAGGCAGGGTGTTTTGTGACTCAAGCAGTGGTGGTGGTTGCTTGCAAGGAGAGGGAATGGATAAGGTTTCTCTGAGCCTCACAAATGGGCTCGGAGATTCAGTGCCGCGAAAGCCGTTAAACACAGGTGTCTGTTTTGCTCTGCATCTCTCAGGGGGCTCAATGTTCCTGCCACAATTTTCAATAACAACGCGCCAAGACCTTTTTGTTTGCTCGGCAGCTGGAGGTTCCCTTCCTATCCTCCTTCTCAATTTTGGAGCCAGGTTGAATTCTGGGTGTGTCTAGGTGGGAGGCAGAAGGTTTTAGAATTTTGCTTGGGACAATTCAAAGACGGTTGAATCAACCATTGGAAGCCGTCTGCCACTCTTCCAAGGGGCTGTCTCAGAGAAGAAGGGGTTGACCTATTCTCCAAATCACCAGAGGGCAGGACAAGAAGTGATGTGTGGAAGTTCATCAGGGGGAGATCCAACCTGGAATGAAGGAGAAACTTCCTGACCAGGAGAACATTAATCGATAGAATGGCTTGCCTCCCAAAGTTGTGGGTGCTCCATCACTGGAGGTTTTCAAGAAGAGAATGGATAGCCATTTGTTCAGGGTGGTATAAAGCCTCTTGCCTTGGGCAGGGGTTTAGACTAGACTGAAAGACCTCCAAGGTTCCTTCTAACCCTATGGTTCTATGTTCTATGGTTTTTGGTTCTATTGTTCTATGTTCTATGGTTTTTGATTCTATGGTTATATGATTATATGATTCTATGGTTTTTGGTTCTATGGTTCTATGTTCTATGGTTTTTGGTTCTATGGTTCTATGTTCTATGGTTTTTGGTTCTATGCTTCTATGTTCTATTGTTCTATGTTCTATGGTTTTTGATTCTATGGTTATATGATTATATGATTCTATGGTTCTATGTTCCATGGTTTTGATTCTATGGTTCTATGTTCTATGGTTTTTGGTTCTATGGTTCTATTCTCCATAGTTCCCATGAATAGGACAAGAACCAATATAGCATAATTTATACCATATAGTATATATAGTATAGTAGAAGGTAATATGGAGGGAGATGCAAACTCAGAATAAGGAAGATTCTCCTGACTGTGACAGCTAAGAAACCATGGTCCAACCTATCTCCTGGAGTTGTGGGGTCTCCATTCCTGGAGGGTTTCAAGCAAAGGTTGGGCAGATGTTTGTCTGGGATGATCTGAGGATTCGGGGTTGGACTAGGAGACCTTTAAGGTCTCCAACCCTATGATTCTACTCTGTTATTTGGTTATTCAGTTATTCTTTTGCCTAACTTCTAGACCAGGCTTAGAAATACTTTTGGGTTCCTAGCTTATTAAGAATCTTCAAATCTCTCTTTTTCTTGGCTGGCTTAGATCTGAAATAAAGTATCTAATGAATTCCAGATTTGCTGCGGGGGTGCTCTTCCTAGACAGGAATTAGTCAAGTCTACTGACATTTTTGGAGGAAAGCCGTGGGGGATTTAAAAATGTAGATAATCTTTTCTTCCTGTGTACATTTCTTTGCATATCGTTTTTGGTTTCCTTTTCTTTGATCTCTGCTTTGTTTGTGGCCAATTTTTATTATTTTAATTAAATAAATTTAATTTGGCGCACCCACAACTTCTGAAGACAAGTTGTTCTACTAATTAGAATAGAATAGAGTTGGAAGGGACCTTGGAGGTCTTCTAGTCCAGCCCCCTCCTGAAGCAGGAGAACCTATACCATTACAGACAAGTGACTGTCTAGCCTCTTTTTAAAAATCTCCAGATATTCCACTGGTTAATTGTCCTCACTGTCAGGAAGTTTCTCCTTAATTCCAGGTTGCTTCTCTCTTTGATCAGTTTCCATCCATTGTTTCTTGTCCTTCCCTCTGGTGCTTTGGTGAATAACATGACCCCCCCCTTCTTTGTGGCAGCCCCTCAAATACTGGAACACTGCTATCATGTCCCCCCCACCCTAGTCCTTCTCTTCTTTAGACTAGCCAGCCCAAGTCCTACAGGCATTCTTCATAAGTTTTAGTCTCCAGGCCTTGGATCATCTTAGTTGCTCTTCTCTGAATTTTTTCCAAACTCTCAACTTCTTTTTTGTGATATGGTGCCCAAAATTAATTGTCGGGAATTTCCCCTTAGTTCTAAGTTTTATTCGTTTCCACACTTTGTTTCCTGTCTTGCCTTCTGGTGCTTTGGAAAACAGCTTCCAGCTTCCAAAGAGGATAGACCTTGGGACGCTCCCTTCCTGACAGGGAGGAGGGATCAAGCACAGAGCTAGCCTGGAGTTGCTGTGTCAGCTGCCCCCTTAATGCTTGCTTGTGCTTTGCTACTGTTTGGTGACAAACTGCTATGAACTAGGGGGAGGTGGGAAAGCCAAAGGGAAAACGAAAGTAATTGCTGTATCTCTTTGAGAGGCTGCTTCAAGGTCATCCAGCATGCCATCTGCATACCATTCCTGCTTGAATTTGACTGGTGACACAGGGATGGGCAACGGGAAGTAACTAAGGGAGGGAAAAGTTGAATTTAGGGATTTTGGCACATGATTCTCAGTTCTGGCTATGCATTACTGCAACACACTTGGCTTCTAATAAAACTATACGCCTTTCCCAACAAATGGAGCCAAGGATCTTTTCTCTTTAGAGGTTTAAGTGGTGGCACGTCGGATATGCTGCACAACTGCAAAATGGCCAGTGCCACTCTCTCTAAATTTCTCGGAACTTTAATTGTTCCCAAAGATGAGTGAGCTATTAGACTGGGGAGGTTCCTATATTATAGGTGTTGTGTTCTCCGTTCGCATGCGAATGATGAAGACATGGTGGTAACAAACAATGCTTTATTCTCCTACTCCAACTCCAAGCAAAAAGCAAAAGGCACGCAGGCCTTTTTATAGGGCTTGAACCCCAGACAGAGTGAACCAATAAGAGTTCTTCTTTCTTCGCACCTTGTACATGCGCACAAGGCTGGCGCCACTCTGTCTGGTCCCGGGCAGCTTTTAGAATGCCCGGGACCATTTGCAACAATTCTGGGCCTGCTGAGTTTCCTCATCAGGCCCAGGACACAACAATAGGCAGAACATAATAAAATAGTTTGTTTGAAGTCTGCATTTGCAGTTCTGATTGTTTGTGCCCGAGAATAAATCCTTCATTTATTTATTTTTTTTCTTTTCCCAGTCTGAAGGCGTTAGGGAGTGTTTCGGGAACAATAGAGGGCTAGGGACAAAGTATTTGCAAACAAATCCAGTGGGTTGTGTGTTCCCACCTAAGATTGAGGAATGTCTGCATACAAACCACACATGATATATCTGCGGTCCCACCTTGCACTAACTGTGACTTGCCCATTTCCACCCTCGCAAAGTCTAATTTGCCTTGTTCCTGTTGGGCTGTCCCTTGGGATGGAGAACCGTAGACAACTGTCCCCATTTTAGATGGAGAGGACCGCTGGTTTAAAGAGTCCATCTAAGACAAAATTGAACTGCCCTCTTTCTCAACAGAGGGGGAGGGATACAGCATCATCTATCTCCAGTCTACAACACAGTCCTTTAAGCAGTTCCAAGAAGGCTCCACACTCATTTGCACCACTCAGGTGACCCTGAGGACACAGATAACCTCCAAGTGGCCTCAGCGACTCTTTAAAAGAAGGCAAATGACCAGCTGTCTGTAAGGAGTATAAATCCTTCCATTCCCCACATCCAGTTGGAGCTGAAGAAGCTCCTTGGATGAGAAGCAAAACATAGGTCAACCTCCAAGTGGCCTCAGCAACTCTCTAAAAGAATGCAAATGACCAGCTGTCTGCAAGGAGTATAAATCCTTCCATTCCCCACATCCAGTTGGAGCTGAAGAAGCTCCTTGGATGAGAAGCAAAACATAGGTCAACCTCCAAGTGGCCTCAGCAACTCTCTAAAAGAATGCAAATGACCAGCTGTCTGCAAGGAGTATAAATCCTTCCATTCCCCACCATCCTTCAGTCAGAGCTGAAGACGTTTCTTGGATAAGAAGCAAATCATCTTCAGAGGAAAACAGTGAAGGTCCAGTTTCTTCTTGAAAAAGCATCTTTAGGATGTAAACAAGTCCCTCCCTCCCTCCCCCCCCTCTCCCCTTGTAATTTTTGATCAAATAAAAAATACACAAAATACTGTATATAAATGATGGGTCTCTCATCCCAAATGTCATCTGCTGCCAAATTGCTCTCGTGAATTTGCTTTCGCAGAGCGCAGTCCCCAGAGAAGTGTGTTTTTATGGCAAGCAGTGTTTCCCACACACATGGGGGAAACTTGGCCTCAAGCACTGTCACGCAGATTTGCACCAACCTGCCTTGGGATTGTTATCCATGGTGTGTCCCTAACTGGAAACCCAGCAAGGAGGGCATGTCTGAACAGTCAAGAACAGAACGGAGAAAAAAACAGGAACTGACATAGGTATTCTGAGTTATGGAAAATGGCCTTTTGTAAAACCTAACCACAATTCTTGTGTTGCTGAGGCTTCCACATTTTTTTGTTCAGATTTCTATATGACTCAGGGATCTCAGTTTTTTTTTTAAATACAAGATGGTTCTGTCCCAAAGAGGGACTTTGATTTCAGACTCAAATATTTACTTTTGGACCTTTTAAATCTTGTACAGTCTTGTGATATATTATTTGCTAGTCTAGGACGTCATCAAATGTGGGCTCGTCTCTGTTCTCTGTGCTTGGTTGTTTCCTTGTAGATGTTTCATTATCAAGCTAGGCCACATCATCATTGCTAGAAGGGAGTGTGGTTTCTGAAAAGGAGGAGGAGGAGGAAGAGGAGGAGGAGTTGGTGTTTCATGACCCAACTAGGAAACATCATCAGTACTAGAAGGGAGTGGGGTTTTTAGGAAGGAGGATGAGGAGGGGGAGAACTGTGGAGTCCTTTGTGCTCTTTTGGCTTGTTTTCTTTCTGCAGACATTTCATTACCAAATGACGTAACATCATCAGGGCTAGACTAAATATTACCTAATGCGGGTAATGAAACGCCTGCAACAAATCCTCCAAGCTCAAAAAGGACCAAGGGCCCCACAATTCAATCTCGAGCTACAAATATTCTCTTCTATAGGTCATCAAGTTTCAATTAAGACATATTGTGCTTTTCTTCCCAGGTGTCTTAATTTTTAGAACAAAACGGGCGCACGGATGCTGTCCTCTCCTCCTCTTCCTTAAAATGTCCTCTGGCGATTTGAATATACAAGTGAAATGGTTCTGAATGGCAAAACAGAAGATGTCCACCATGTTTTCTGAAGATCCCATGCATTTTTTTCTCGACATGCAACGAAGTCACGTCACAAAGATTCCTTACCAGGTGTTAGAAGAAAAATCTCTCTTGGCTGACACTAGATGGGGATGTTACTCAGAAACATTTTATCCTTCTTGCCTCTATGAGATTTGAACATTTGAACATCACTCAAAGCTCATCTGGGTAGGAAGGACCTCACCTGGTACGTAAGACTATACTTAATAAGACCATACCTGGAATACTGCATCCAATTCTGGTCACTACAATATAAAAAGATGTTGAGACTCTGGAAAGAGTGCAGAGAAGAGCAGCTAAGATGATTAAAAGCCTGGAGACAAAATCATATGAAGAACGGTTGCAAGAATTGGGTATGGCCAGTCTAGAGAAAAGAAGGACTAGGGAAGACATGATAGCAGTGTTCCAATGTTTGAGGGGCTGCCACAAAGAAGAGAAAGGAGTCAACTTATTTTCCAGAAGACAAGAAATAATGGATGGAAAGTAATCAAGGAGAGAAGTAACCTAGAATTAAGGAGGAATTCCCTGGCAGTGAGAACAATTAACCAGTGGAACAACAGCCTACAGAAGTTATGGGTGCTCCATCACTGAAGGCTTTAAAGAAGAGATTGGACAGCCATTTGTCCAAAATGGTGAAGAGTCTCCTGCCTGAGCAGGGGGTTGGACTAGAAGACCTCCAAGATCCCTTCCCACTCTATTATTCTATGTTCTAGGATAAACTACGAAAGGATTTACATGTCACCATTGTATCCTTTCCCATAAACCAGTAGCGATTTTCCGTTTTTAGTTTTTAAAATTCGGTTATACGTGAACTAGACCGAAACAGCAATCAATATTTGAACGAGGGCTGGAATGAGGACAGAGGAACACCGTAAAGATGTATTTGGGGTCGATTCTGTGCTTAACAGTCAATTGTGACACCTGAGTTTTTTTTTCCCCACTTGAAAGCTAGAATCTCAAGAAACTTACCCATTCAGGGGTCTTCAAACTTGGCCCTTTGATGACTTGTGGACTTCAACTCCCAGAATTCCTCAGCCAGGCACGCTGGCTGAGGAATTCTGGGAGTTGAAGTCCACAAGTCATCAAAGGGCCATGTTTGAAAACCCCTGTACTAATTGGTTAATAAACCTTTGTATGAATGTCACCAACTTTCCACAGATTTCAAACCATGTCGATGGTGGCGATAGGAGTGAATAGCAAACCCCACCTCTCCTTCTTCCCAACCTGTTTTACTATCCTATAATAACCCTCTCTGCAGAAATAGAATTAAATTCCTAATGTCTGGACAAGTCTGATGTCCTGACAAGATAGCCTTGACTCTCCGGCCGTTTATTTAAAAGTTTTGATAACTGATTCTAAAGCCAATTTCCCCATTTCATACCAAGACTGTTCCCTCTATCCTCGGTAAACATTTACCAAGGGTGTACTTAGCTGGGCATAGGTCTTGAGTAATAATCCTGTAGCTTTACATCTGGTAACTCTACTCACCTATGCAATTGCTTTGCCAGCCAAACATACAGTGGTTTCTGTAGAAAGGCATTTGAAAGAAAAATTAAACAAATCCAAGTGTCCCAGTCAGGGCGCAGGCAACTTCCAGTAATGTAAGGCAGCTTGAAAATCCCCTTGCAATCTCGCCAAGATAAGAACGCAATTTTTATTTCAGACTGGCCAAATCAAAAAGAGCTTTGAAGCTTGAAACTCCTGCTTGATCGGGGAGGGGGGGCAGGGGGTTGGACTAGAAGACCTCCAAGGTCCCTTCCAGCTCTATTCTGATTGATTGCACTGCAAAGACGTGATTTCCAAGCTTCATGGCTGAACCTTAAAGTGGGGAATACGTCCCAGTACAAGCACAGGGTCGTCCTTGACTTACGAGCACAATGGAGTCCAAACACTCTGTTGCTAAGTGAGACGCTTGTTAAGTGAGTTTTGCTCCATTTTACAATCTTCTGCTGTTTAGTGAATCTACTCTACTCTACTCTACTCTACTCTATTATAATATTATATTTTACTCTTATATTCTTCTCTTCTCTTCTCCTCTTCTCTTCTCTTCTCTTCTCTTCTCTTCTCTTCTCTTCCCTATTCTATTCTATTCTATTCTATTCTATTCTATTCTATTCTATTCTATTCTATTTTTCCTTATTCTATTCTATTCTATTCTATTCTATTCTATTCTATTCTATTCTATTCTATTCTATTCTATTCTATACTTGGACCCCCATTAAGAAAGGAACTGAAATAAAACTTTCCATTTTAGAGTTCCTCGTGTATGAATTGGGGTTTTGCTAAATGGCAGCACCTAACCCATCTTGGCTATTCTCAAACAGAAAAAGAAAAACCACCAAGGTTGAACCTAGTTAATAATTGCTAGGGAAAATCCAGGGTGGCTAATGCTTTTTTAAAAAAGTGTGCAGCTATTTTCTCCTTAAACATTTTATTACCCTTCTGAGCTGGATGCTTTTCCGGATCTTATCATTTCAATGGTATCCCTTTGATTCGTTTCAAGTTTACTGCAGTTATCGACCAGTTTTATATCAATCCAAAGTGATAAAATGCCAGGAAATTAGAGAGCAGACGATATGAATTTCCTGTAATATCATAGGTGCAGCCAAAAGCCTGGCCATATAATTGAGTTTTCTGCAAGAAACATGAATGAGTGATGTTATATCATCGCACAAAACGGCATTCTGTTTGCTGAACCTTCTCCCTTGCAAATATAGAGAAATCGAAGAAAAGGAGAAGACAAATGATTGGGAGGTTAAAACAGCTTCTCTGTTGCTGTTTACAACAACTCTGGGGCTTTTTAGCTTGGAGCAAAGTAATATAAACCAAGATTTATAAAGATAAATAAATCAATGTACTATGTGGTTAGAAGCCAAAGTGCTTCCCCCCCCCCCAAAAAAGGCAATATGACTTTCTTGGTGTTTTTTTTCTTTGAAAACGTTTTGCTTGTCATCCAAAAAACAAATTGAAGAAGCTTCTTGGACGAGAAGCAAAATATTTTGGGTGCTTTTTTTGGAGGGGGGGCAAGCTCAAGGAGCACCAAAGACCCCACAATCAGTACTTCCTATCTCTATCACATGAGACTTCTTTTGATGTTGTTCAGAACTGCGTCAGCAGCAAAAACAGCACCGAGAAGGCACGTAGCCGGTAGACCCAAATCCAGCTGTTGTTGATTTCATTTGACAGTGGTGAAAATCAAGATGGGTTGGGTTCATGTGTGGTCCACCATTATTTCACCTGTAACCAGTGCTTTTTTTCTAAAAAAAAAAAAAAAGTGCGGGAACTCACATATGTCATACCTTGCCTACCTTACAAGGTTCCATCCAAAAAAGGTGCCAGAACTCTGTTCTGGGTGTTCTATGAGAAAAAAAGCCCTGCCTGTAACTATCCTTTTTTGCCAAATTGCCTTGATGGGAAATGTCTATTCAGGACCACTAGATAGCATCGCCAACCCACTTTTGAGAAATGAGCTCCTGGTAGCAAAAAGGCCATGGTTTTCCCATTTGCAATGTATGGCTGTGAAAGTTGGACCATAAGAAAGGCTGAGCGCCAAAGAATGGAGGCCTTTGAACTCTGGTGCTGGAGAAGACTCCTGCGAGCCTCCTGGACTGCAAGGCGATCCAACCGGTCAGTCCTGGAGGAGATCAACCCTGACTGCTCTTCAGAAGACCAGATCCTGAAGTTGAAACTCAAGGACTTTGGCCACCTAAAGAGAAGGAAGGACTCCCTGGAGAAGGGCCTAATGCTGGGAAAGATGGAGGGCAAGAGAAGAAGGGGACGACAGAGAATGAGGTGGCTGGTTGGAGTCACTGAAGCAGTAGGCGTGAGCTTAAATGGACTCCAGAAGATGGTAGTGGACAGGAAGGCCTGGAGGAATGTGGTCCATGGGGTCGCAATGGGTTGGACACAACTTTGCAACTAACAACAACAAGAGTTGAAGGGAACCTTGGAGATCATAGGTTTCTAACTGCCCCATAGGCGCCCAAAGACTTTTTACCTGGACAGAGAAATGACTGAGACTGGAAGTGCCACCTGCTTGCAAATGGGGCAGTTGGAAACAGAGTGGATCCCTCTGTTTCCAACTGTTCCCTTTGCAAGCAGACGAAGCTTCCAGTCTCCCTCTGGGCAAAAAGAGTTTGGGTGCCTATCGGGTGCTTGGGACAGCTCCACCCCCTCCCCCACCTGCCTCGCCTTGTGGTGGCAGCACAGCATTGTGGGCTGCGTGACCTCCTGCTGCAACTGGCCACAAAAGCGGGCCAGCGGCTACGTAGGCTCTTGCTGGATGGGGCTGTCAGTGCCACCGCTGTGAGGCGAGGCAGGGCTTGGGAAAAATATAAGACAGCCCCTGAAAATGAGACCTACTGCCTTTTTTGAATGGTCTTATTTTGGGGAAAACACGGTAGGTAGTGGCTATCTCCATTTCAAAGCCAGTGCTGTCCTAAAACATTTCTCCAGTCATGTGGCCAGCATGACAGCACAGAGCGCTGTTACCTTCCCACCAAAGTGGTACCTATTTATCTAGTTGCATCTATGTGCTTTCGGACTGCAAGTTTGGCAGGAGATGGAGCGAGGAACGGGAGCTCACTCCGTTGCATGGTGCTCGGATCTTGAACCTGGGCTGTCAGCTTTCCAGCCGACAAACCCAGTGTCTTAACCGCTTGAGTCACTGTGCCATGTTTAATAAGATGGTCTTTTATAGGATAATCTTTAACAGAATGGAGATTTTTGAGAAGAGGTTAGACCATCACTTGTCTGAGATGGTATAGGTCCTCCTGCTTGAGCAGGGGGAAGGACTAGAAGACCTCCAAGGTCCCTTCCAGCTCTATTCTATTCAAAAGAATGGTCCCAGGTCTCTTTCAACCCCATTATTCAACGTTCTATTTTCTATGCTTAATAGGATGGTCTTTAATAAGATTAAGCCTGGGTGGTGAATAGGAAAGGCTGATATATCTCCAGAACATGGGGCTGGCTATGAAAAGGACATACTCTACATTCCTCCCATGGAGTTAGACTTTTGACAGATGTTCTCCAGATGTTCCGGCTGGGAGAGCTTTTATTTTCATAGAAGTCTGTATTTCTCAATAACAGTAAAGTAAAATCCCAACACATCACAGTCAGTCCTGCCAGCCACAGAAGTAAAAAAGAGGGATGTCTAGAGAGATTCTTAATCCTCCAGAACATAGTTGTCCCAAAGATGCTTTTTCAAAAGGCAACTGGACTTTCTTAGTTTTTTTCCTCCTTAAAAACATTCTACTCTGATTATTTATTTTTGAAAAGAGACATCCTCAAATATAGTCTCCGTATTAATTCAAAACATTTGGATGTTAAGAACAGATCACTTTTTTGCTGGGTATTGAGATAAAAATGGTATATCATTGGGTAATGAGGTAAAAATGAAATGGTAGGGAGTCTCCTGCTTGAGCAGGGGGCTGGACTAGAAGACCTCCTAGGTCCCTCCCAGCTGGATTCTGATTCTGAGTATGGTCCTTTCATCCATTCCCTGCCCCCCCCCCCGGGAAAACAAAAATAGAGGTCATATTTTGTTTTTATTTCTTTCCATTTTTTATTATTTCGTGTGCTAAAATACAAAAACGAGAAGAGAAAAATATATAACATTTTTTTTAAAAAAAGAATACATCACAGTGTGTGTATAAAATACAGTCCCATGACAAAGTGTGGCTCACTTTTAACCGCAGACTTAAATTTTAGTCTTTTCTTTGTGTGTACAAAGAACCCTTTGAAATTCTGAAAGCGAATCTCATTTTTTTCAGTCTACGATTTTTACATTTGTCCTGCAGTTTCAGGATTTCCTCTGATACATTCAAGGACTGAGAAATTCCAAATTTTGGAGGAATACCCTTTTAACATTACACTCACATCTGTTAAGTCTGCGGTGTTATGTTGCAAGTGCTTGTCTGTTTGAATTCTGAAGTCCCAGAGCAGTTTAATTTTATCATTTTCTATGACTTTCTCTATTTTATGATCCCACCAGTTTTTGCTTACAGGCAAATGATATTTTTTGCAGATCTTCCAATGCACCATTGTTGCTACTTTGTCATGCCGCTGCTTGTAATCAGTCTGTGCGATCTTCTTGCAACAGCTTATCAAGTGGTCCACTGTTTCTTCAGTTTCTTTGCATAAGCGGCACTTACTGTCTTTTGCTGTCTTCTCAATTTTGACTTTGTATGCATTTGTCCTTAAGGCTTGGTCTTGTGCAGCCTTTTCTATCAAATACCAATAGTCCTCCACCTACGACCACAATTGAGCCCCAAAATGTCTGTTGCTAAGCGAGACGGTGGTGAAGTCAGTTTTGCCCCATTCTACTACTTGTTAAGTGAATCTCCGCAGTTTTTAAGCGAAGGAGATGGTTGCTAAGTGAACCTGATTTGCCCATTGACTTTGCAGAAGGGGATCGCGTGACCCCTGGGACGCTGGAACCGTCATAGATATGAACCAATCATAAATACGAGTCAGTTGCCATAGTTGTTAAGGGAACCAGTGCAGTTGTTATGATCATTAAATGGATATGGCTTCCCCACGGACTTTGCTTGTCAGTAAGTCGCAAAAGAGGATCACGTGACCCCAGGACCCTGCAACTGACAAAGGTACATGCCAGTTGCCAAGCCCCTGAAGGTCAATCCATGTGACCATGGGGATGCCGCAAGGGTCGCAAGCGTGAAAAAAACGGTTGTAAGTTGCTTTTTTTTCCAGTGCCGTTGTAACTTTAAATGGTCACCAAACAAGCTCTTGTCAGTTGAGAGCTGCCCGTATGGAGCTGTCCACTTTCTCCGCTCCCCTTTGCAAATGGTACAGCAAGGAATATTTCCAACTATATGGGGACAGTTTTGGAAGTCATCTTAACCCTGAGTTTCCTTTCATCTTTTTTCTTCCTTCCTTCCTTTCTTTCTTTCTTTCTTTCTTTCTTTCTTTCTTTCTTTCTTTCTTTCTTTCTTTCTTCCTTCCTTCCTTCCTTCCTTCCTTCCTTCCTCCCTCCCTCCCTCCCTCCCTCCCTTCTTTCTTTCTTTCTTTCTTCCTCCCTCCCTCCCTCCCTCCTTTCTTTCTTTCTTTCTTTCTTTCTTTCTTTCTCTTTCTTTCTTTCTTTCTCTTTCTTTCTTTCTTTCTTTCTTTCTTTCTTTCTTTCTTTCTTCCTTCCTCCCTCCCTCCCTCCCTTCTTTCTCTTTCTTTTTTTCTTTCTTTCTTTCTTTCTTTCTTTCTTTCTTTCTTTCTTTCTTTCTTTCTTTCTTTCTTTCTTCCTCCCTCCCTCCCTCCCTCCCTCCCTCCTTTCTTTCTTTCTTTCTTTCTTTCTTTCTTTCTTTCTTTCTTTCTTTCTTTCTTTCTTTCTTTCTTTCTTTTTCCAACAGCACCTAGCTTAGCAAAAACCCAGCAACGCCACCACAATCCCACCCTGGACACTAATGCTAGGCAGCTGTTGGAATCCTTATCTTTAGCTAATGAGATATGCACCAAAAAAAGTGTACCGAACATCTGGCTGTACCAATCCGGGGTTGGAAACATTAACCATAAGCCTCTCGTCTTTCTTTAACGGGATGATTCCTGCCAGATAAAGGCTTTTCAGCGATTTGCTCTCGTTGATGGGGCTGATGGATGTGAACAACTCGCTGGGTTTGGGATAGGCTGATGTTTTATGTATAATCGTCTGCCAGACCTTCCTTGTCCCTTTCGTTTTCTTCCCGCAGCAAATTTTCTCTTCACAATTGCACTTAAAGCAGGAAAACGTCACTTGGGAGTAAACGAAATAGTTCCCATCTTGGGGGATGATGAAATAAGTACTGTTGTCATCCAGCTGGAACTGGCCATCTTGGAAGTCAATATCCCAGACGAGAGTTGAACCCTCCTGAGTCTCATTTATACATTTGCTCCCGGAATCGACTGTGAATAAAGAGAAAGAAAATCTAGTTTACTGGCAGGTTCACGCTGGACGTTTGACGATACGATCCTGTTTTCTAATCTCTCGAGCGCAGGCCAAATTTAATTTTGCTATCCATCGTACTAAAAAGAAGACCTAGTTCTAGCAACTGACTGTGCCCTTTGTGCTGGACAGACCCAAACCACAGATACAACGCAGATAGAACACAGAATACCAAATAACAAAGTTGGAAGGACTTTGGAGGTCTTCTAATCCAACCCTGTGTTATACCATTTCAGACAAATGGCTGCCCACTCTCTTCTTAAAAACATCCAGTCATGGAGCAAGCACAACTTCTGGAGGCAAGCTGTCCCACTGATTAATTGTTCTCACTAACAGGAAATTTCTGCTTGGGTCTAGGTTGCTTCTCTCCTTGATTAGTTTCCACCCATTGCTTCTTGTCCTGCCTTCAGGCGCTTTGTAGGATAAGTCAACCCCCTCTTCCCTCTGACAGCCACTCAAATATTGGAACAATGCTATCATGTCACCCCCCCCCCCCGAGTCTTTCGCTCTGTTACCCAGTTCATGCAATCATTTATCATAGGTTTCAACCTCCAGTCCCTTAATCATCTTTGTTGCTCTTCTCTGCACTCTTTCCAACATCTGGATGCCTTATTCCAAATATGGTCTTATCAAAGACGTATAAAGTAGTACGAACATCTCACGTGATTTTGATACTATCCCTCAGTGGATGCAGCTTAGGATTGCGTTGGCTTTTTTGGCAGCTGGCTCCTACTAAAATGATGGTCCACTAGGACTCCTAGATCCTACTCACAGTTACAATCCTGTAGCATACTCATTTATAACGCTATAATATAAGCTGAAGAACTTCTAAACTAAAAGGTCCATTACAGGTCCTCAAATGAAGCTCTGTTTATTCAAAGGAACAGTTACAAATTTCTTGTAAAGCACCTTCAGGGCGACCCATGGGAAAGGAGCATTTTGGACTTGCTAAATTTTTTTTTACCTCTTGCATGAATGCTCGGCCGTATTTTAGAATCTGAAATATAAAGGGGGAAAAAAATGTTAACACCACCAGAATAATATCTCTGTAATTTGCAAACCACATTCTGATAAAATTCCAGAAGAGAATTCCTTACCAATGACAAATGCACAGCTGCTTTTAAGAAATGTAGCTATTAAGAAACCGCGGAACGTCTTTATGGCTACACCTTTTCCTCTCAACCCAGACATATATTGCATTGGAATACCTAATTGCGATATTGAAATCTCAGCTTTCCTTTTTGATCATAACTACAGAATTCCATATGCAGGAATCATATTTGAGTAGCTTACATCTGTTACTAGGGGTCCTGCGACCTCTTTGATCTTGGTTGTTTTCTTGCAGACGTCTCATTCTCCAAGTATCAATCAATATCAATCAGAATAGAGCTGGAAGGGACCTTGGAGGTCTTCTAGTCCAACCCCCCAACATTTTTTAATCTGTGCCAGTGTACTCATACAAAAAAGTAACAATAAAGGTTATCTTATCTATCTTATCTTTTCAGTCCTTCTAGTACTGATGAGGCTACCTTGTTGGGTAATGAAACGTCTGCAAGAAAAGAAGCAAGTTCAGAGAGTAACAAGCTCCACAGTCATCATTCTCCTCCTCCTCCTCCTCCTCCTCTTCCTCCTCCTCCTCCTCCTCTCCCATTCCCTTCTAACAATGATGAGGCTACCTTGTTGGGTAATGAAATGTCTGCAAGAAAAGAAGCAAGTTCAGAGAGTAACAAGCTCCACAGTCATCATTCTCCTCCTCCTCCTCCTCCTCCTCCTCCTCTCCCATTCCCTTCTAACAATGATGAGGCTACCTTGTTGGGTAATGAAATGTCTGCAAGAAAAGAAGCAAGTTCAGAGAGCACCCAGGACCCCTCATTTCAACCCTGAACTGCAAATATTCTTCTTTCTCAGTTTGTCTGTTATTCTGGTCATTATACTTTAGAAGATTTTCTAGGAAATTCTTTCTATCCCCAATTCCCGATTCCTTTCAGGCATTTGTGTGAATTCTAGGCCAGAAAATATGAGTTCCTTCCTTTCTGGATTTGGGTCTGAAAACTGCAACATCCCTGGACGAACATCTACAAAGCATCTGCTGTCTGACAACTTTCCTTCTTTCGAGCCAAGAGAAATTGTGTCTTTCCTGGCTGGGCTGGGCTGACTGTGACTCTGTTCCACTGTTTATTGTTAAATTCCAGTCATGAGGTTAAAAACCTAAAATAGCACCTATTAGCCTCAGTGGAACAGGCCACAAATAGTATTTCGTAATTACTGAAGTGAGTTTTTTTTCCTCCCTCAGCAGTGTCATTTCCCCTTATGGAATTAATGTCTAGTGAGAGAATTCAGTTATTCTGCTATAAATCTGTTGCACCATAGTTAAGTCATAATTAGGCAATGATACAAGGAATGAATGAATGAAAAAAAAAATGATCTGTGTTTCCTACACACAGTTGTTGTTAGTTGCGAAGTCGTGTCTGACCCATCGTGACCCCATGGATAACGTTCCTCCAGGCCTTCCTGTCCTCTACCATCTTCTGGAGTCCACTGAAGCTCACGCCTACTGCTTCCGTGACTCCATCCAGCCACCTCATTCTCTGTCGTTCCATTCTTCTATTGCCCTCCATCTTTCCCAGCATTAGGCTCCTCTCCAGGGAGTCCTTCCTTCTCATTAGGTGGCCAAAGTACCTGAGTTTCAACTTCAGGATCTGGCCTTCTAAAGAGCAATTGGGGTTGATCTCCTCTAGGACTGACTGGTTGGATCACCTTGCAGTCCGGGGGACTCACAGGAGTCTTCTCCAGCACCAGAGTTCAGAGGCCTCCATTCTTTGGTGCTCAGCCTTTCTTATGGTCCAACTTTCACAGCCATACATTGCAACTGGGAAAACCATGGCCTTGATTATACGCACTTTTGTTGGCAGGGTGGTGTCTCTGCTTTTTAGTATGCTGTCTAGATTTGTCATAGCTTTACTGAAAGGCGATCAAACCGGTCAATCCTAGAGGAGATCAACCCTGACTGCTCTTTAGAAGGCCAGATCCTGAAGTTGAAACTCAAGTACTTTGGACACTTAATGAGAAGGAAGGACTCACAAACATACACCTTGGAAAGCAAGAAGTTAATGGACAGTAACGGACAGCAGGGGGTAAACTCACCGCAGTTGTTGCAAGGTGGACTCCCATACTGTTTTTGGGGGGCAGACAGCTTTTCCATCAAGATCTGCAAAAGGGGAAGCAGAGACACATGATAGGTTTAAAGCTAAAGGGACCAGATGCATCATCAGCCAACAAAACTGCCTGCTCAGTTCTTTGATATTTCTCTGGTCAAACAAAATCCAGACATTGACTCATGTCTTCCATCACCCGGACCCCATTATACTGAACTGAAGAATCTAGAAGTTATTTTTTTTCCATTTTCCAGACAGATAGACAGCTGTGAGGATGTCTACAATTTGAGAAAGTAAAGCAGAGGTCAGAGGCTGTTCATGAAATGGAAATGCTTTGAGCATTCTTATCCAGAGGCCTGAAGTGAGGTAGCAAGTTTGCCCATTGCTAGGATCAATGTAACGTCTTCTTTTCTCACGATTTGGAGCATACGTTTGTAAAAGAAAGCCATTTATAACAATAGAACTAGGGAACATCATCAGTGCTAGAAGGGAGTGGGGTTTGCAAAGAGGAGGAGGAGGAGATGGAGGAGGAAGAGGAGGATGAGGAAGAAGAGGAAGGAGGAGGGAGGACTGTAGGGTCCTTGATGCTCTCTGAGCTTCGTAGTTTTCTTGCAGACGTTTCATTACCAAACTAGGGAACATCACCATTGCTAGAAGGAACTGCACATAAATTGAGAGCAAACCTCACTCCCTTTTAGCATTGATAATGTTACTTAATTGGGTAATGAAACAACTGCAAGAAAACAACCAAGCTCAGAGACTACCAAGGACCCCGCAGTCCTCCTCCTCCTCGCCTCTGCAAATTCCACTCCTTCTAGAGCTGATGATGTTCCTTAGTTGGGTCATGACATATCTGTACGAAAACCCACCCAAAGAGAGCTCACAGGGAAAATAACACTTTGCACTAATCTGAAGCAACTGGATTGTCAAGCGATCAAATAAAATGCTTCAGATTAACTTCAGTGTTTTTACTGACCCAAAGTAGGTAATTTGAACAGAGGTGCAGCTGGAAAGCTTTTATGTCTATGGAGAATATATATATATATATATATATATATATATATATATTCAAGAATATTGGTAAAAATATATATATCACGGAGCGCTGTGACCTTCCCACCGAAGTGGTACCTATTTATCTGCTCGCATTTGCATACTTTTGAACTGCTAGATTAGCAGGAGCGAGGAACTGGAGCTCTCCCCATCATGTGGTGCTCGGGTCTCAAACCTGGGCTACTGGCTTTCCAGCATCAAGTCCAGCATCTTAACGCTTGACCCACTGCATCACCTTGTTGTTGTCGTTGTTAATTGCGAAGTCGTGTCTGACCCATTGCGACCCCATGGACAACGTTCCTCCAGGCCTTCCTGTCCTCTATCATCTTCTGGAGTCCATTGAAGCTCACGCCTGCTGCTTCAGTGACTCCATCCAGCCACCACATTCTCTGTCGTCCCCTTCTTCTCTTGCCCTCAATTTTTCACAGCATTGGACCCTTCTTCAGTGAGTTCTTCCTTGAGCATCACCTTCTAGCACCTGTACATGCTCATTTGTCCAAAGTTTCCTTCCTTTTGCAACAGCGGCTTCCATTTTTCTAGCTATTCTAAAGCAGCTGGGGCTGTCCCTGTTGGTGTTTTAGAGGGTAACTGAATTCAGTTCCAGCCACTATTTAATTCAATTTAATAATTGAAACAGAGTTGGAAGGGACCTTGGAGATCTTCTAGTCCAACCCCCTGCTCAGGCAGGCAACTCTATACCATTTCAGACAGATGGTTGTCCAGTCTCTTCTTAAAAACCTCCAGTGTTGGAGCACCCACAACTTCTGGAGGAAAGATGGTCCACTAATTGTTCTCACTGTCCGGAAATTTCACCTTAGTTCTAGGTTGGTTCTCTCCTTGATGAGTTTCCATCTGTTGCTCCTCGTTCTGCCTTCAGGAAGTGCTTGGAAGAATCTTGGAGAAGATTGCATTGACAAGATGTCAAGGGGATGGTTAAATATAGGTCTTGCACCCAAATCTTTCCAGGAGCAATCCTTTTAGAATCTTAGGGAGGCACTGCTAGTTTTTGGCGATATCGATACAATTTGTGGCTAAGTCATAATGTGGTTTTCTTGGTTTGGGCTCAGCCCAGGGTATCAAACAGGTTTTATTAGCTTAATGCTGCTATATATTATTCAGCAATCTGTGGTTAACACAAATGCATGTCTTGAGCAATGCATGGTCTGAGACAACGTCTGATTACCATCTCCTGGCAGACTTCCTTTTTTAAATAAACCCAGTTAAGTGAACCAAGTACAGTAAATACTAGCTAATGTAGCTGGAATTCGTGTATCGGATGTAAACTTAACATCTGTTGCTTGCAAATGATTGATAGTTAAACATGGATCACCAAAGCCACTTTGAGAAGAATGAACAAGAAATGTTCCCGTGATTTCTGCTGGCTAGCTTTGAAACAGTAAAATGACTGAGTCACAAAGGAAAGAAATGTCCTTTGTGGTCGAAACACCAGAAGGATGAGAGAGAGAGAGAGAAAGAGAGAGAGAGAGAGAGATGGTTTTCAGAATAACTCCCTGAGGGAAATGGAAAGAAATTTGAATAATTGTTCTGCAAATTAATGTGCAACCATGCATAAAGAGATTGGCAACTTGGTTCTTTTCCTGCAATGACCAGCAGAAATTCAATGTTTTCTTTTGCCGATGGAGATTTTCAATCATCTAGGTCATGCTTGCCCCTAGGATGCTTTTTAAAAAGCCGATGTACTTTCTTGGGTTTTTTTTTTCCCCTGAGAATATTTCACTTCACATCCAAGAATCTTCTTCAGTTCAAAGAACTGTACACCGTGCCGAGAAGTGAAGAAGCTTTTTGGACAAGAAGCAAAACATCTTCAAGGAAAAAAAAAGCTGAGAAAGTCCAGTTGCCTTTTGAAAAAGCACCTTTTGGGAAATTTCTTTCTTTTCCTTCCTTCCTTACCACGGAAAAGCCAAGGGCTACCTACAAAACCAGGGATGTTCTTGGGATAAGGAGTTTGGAAAAACCAGTGATAATCAGCGACCAGGGGTCTGGAGGCTAAATCCTATGATGAGCATCTGGGAGAAATAGATACGTCCACTCTAATGAAGAAAAGGCTTAAGGGGAGACAGGATAGCACCTTCCAATCCTTGAAGGGCTGTCACAGAGACAGGGGATTAATTCTTCAAAGCCTCAGAGGGCAGGACAAGAACCAATGAGTGGAAGCTAGTCAGAGAGAGATCCCACCTGGAACTTAGGCGAGAACCCACCTACCACTAAAGGAAAAAGGGGGTTGGACTAGAAGACCTCCAAAGTCCCTTCCAACTCTGTTATTCTGTTATTCCCTGACAGTGACAAGAATCAAGCAATGGGGTTGTGGGTGCTCCGTCGCTGGAGGTTTTCAAGAAGCGATTGGATAGCCGTTTGTCTAGGATGATATAAGATCTCCTGCTTGAGCAGAGGGTAGGACTGGAAGACAATGGAATAGAATAGAATAGAATAGAATAGAATAGAATAGAATAGAATAGAATAGAATAGAATAGAATAGAATAGAATAGAATAGAATAGAATAGAGTATGGAATATGGAGAGTAGAGTAGAGTAGAGTAGAGTAGAGTAGAGTGGAGTGGAGTGGAGTGGAATGGAATGGAATGCAATAGAATAGAATAGAATAGAATAGAATAGAATAGAATAGAATAGAATAGAATAGAATAGAATAGAATAGAATAGAAATATGGAATAGAAATATGAAATAGAAATATGGAATAGAATAAAGTATGGAATATGGAGAATAGAGTAGAGTAGAATAGAATAGAATAGAATAGAATAGAATAGAATAGAATAGAATGCAGAAAATAGAATAAGAATAGAATAGAATAGAATAGAATAGAATAGAATAGAATAGAATAGAATAGAATAGAATAGAATAGAATATTTCTCCTTAGTTCTAGTTCTTTCTGCTTCTCTCCTTGGGTTAGTTTCCACCCATTGCTTATTGTCCTGCCTTCAGATGCTTTGGAGAATAGCTTGACCCCCTCTTCTTTGTGGCAACCCCTGAGATATTGGAAGACTGCCACCATGTCATCCTAAAGTCCTTCTCTTCATTAAACTAGACATACCCAATTCCTGCAACCGTCCTTCATAGGTTTTCTCCCCTAATCATCTTTGTTGCTCTTCTCTGCACTCTTTCCAACATCTTTTATACAAGGGGGTCACCTCCAAGACTCCTTTGATGGTTTTTCTGGGGATGCACATCTTGGCTCAAGGCAGCTCCCTGGACAACAACAGGGTGTTAAAACTAGCCATAACAGCATCAATTCACATTCAGCCAGCTAGGGAAGAAACCGAATCAAGAGAGAGCAAGAATTGCCAATCAGCAAACCATGTTCCCTTATCAGCCGCCCAGTTCGCCATTCCTGCAGCCAGCAGCCAAGCCCGGTTCACATTCCATTGATAAAATCCCGATAGCAAAAATAAACACGCCTGTTCCTTTCGAATGGAGGATCCGGTTTGTTTCGTAGTTACGTTCCCTTCCTGCCTCTGTTGTGATTTTATTTGCCATTTTCATGGTGTGATGGGAGGTTTGCAAGGATAAAGGATTTAGGATAAAGAGAACTTTTTTCCCCCTCATGCACAGATTCCCCAAAAGGGCTTCCCTGGAATTTCAAAACCCCCTGTTTAAATGAAGTCTTCTACAAGCATCTTAACATTAGAAACTCTGCAGGAAGAGGTGGGGATGTCAGTGGCTTAGGAGAGCTCAGCCAAAAGCTGACTCATGTTAGCTATTCTGCAGCCTCAGGGTTAAATGTTGGGTCCTTGGTATTCTCTGAGGTTGGTTGTTTCCTTCCGGAAATTTTAATACTCAGCTACCGTAGGTAAGGAGCTGTATTAAAATAGGGAGCAAACCCACTACCACTTTACAACGCCTTGGTAAGGCCACACTTGGAATACTGCATCCAGGTTTGGTCATCACGATGTAAAAAAGATGTTGAGACTCTAGAAAGAGTGCAGAGAAGAGCAACCAACATGATCAGGGGACTGGAGGCTAAAGCATATAAGGAACGGTTGCTGGAATTGGGTATGTCTAGTTTAATGAAGAGAAGGACAAGGGGGGACAGGATAGCAGTGTTCCACTATCTCAAGGGCTGCCCCAGAGAAGAGGGAGTCAAGCTATTTTCCAAGGTGCCTGAAGGCAGGGCAAGAAGCAACGGATGGAAACCAATCAAGGAGAAAAGCAACCTAGAACTAAGGAGAAACTTCCTGACAGAACAATTAACCAATGGAACAACCTGCCTCCAGAAGTGGTGAATGCTCCAACAATGGAAGTTTTTAAGAAGAGACTGGACAGCCATTTATCTGAAATGGTATAGAGTTTCCTGCCTGAGCAGGGGGTTGGACTAGATCAGGGATAGGCAACCTCGGCTCTTTTATGACTCATGGACTTCAACTCATGGAATTCTGGGAGTTGAAGTCTATGAGTCATAAAAGAGCTGAGGTTGCCTACCCCTGGACTAGATGATCTCCAAGGTCCCTTCCAACTTTATTATTATTATTATTAATGATGTTCCCTAGTTGGGTCACGAAATGTCTGCAAGAAAACCAAGTTTAAAGGACCCCACACTCCTCCTCCTCCTCTCTGCAAACTCCATTCCCTTCTAGCACTGATGATGCTATGTAGCTGGATCATGAAACATCTGCAAGGAAACCACCAAGCTCAGAGAGCAACAGTTCCACCCCTTTTGGAGAACAGTTTTGAATGCCTCCTACAACGCAGCCCATTAGCTCAATGGTGCAGAAGTGATTTGCGGATGGTGCAACGGACTGAAAATCAGCCTGCGTTACACATCATTTCTGAGACACAAGGTTACAACCCTTGACACAGGTCCAGCTGGGACGGGCCCAACTTCATAACAACAGCAGCGTGACTCTTACAATCAGCACTCTGAACTCTCTTCTGGCCAAATGCCAGAGCAGATATTGACGCAAAACATTGATGCACTGTTCAGCTGTGGGGAGAACAGCTCAAAATATGGAGAGGACTGAACAATTCATCCTCCCGCTAGGGAGGTCTAACTATTTAAATCAGCATCTTTGTAAGGCCAGAGGCTGTGGTCTGCTATCAGTTGCACTGATGATGTTACCTAGTTTGGCAATGAAATGTTTGCAAGAAAACAACCAGGTTCAGAGACCCCCACACTTTTCCTCCTCCTCCTCCTCCTTCTCCTTCTCCACAAACTCCTAACACTGATGATGCTACCTAGTTTGGTAATGAAATATTTTCAAGAAAGCCATCAAGCTCAGAGATCACCAAGGACCCCACAGTCCTCCTTCTCCTCCTTCTCCTTCTCTTTCCCCTTCCCCACAAACTCCTTGTGCTTATGACGCTACCTAGTTTGGTAACGAAATGTCTGCAAGAAAGCCCCCAAGCTCAGAGAGCACCAAGGATCCCACAGTCCATCAGCTTTGACTTTTCAAAATAGGCCTGGCTAGCTCGCTAAAGGTTTTTCAGTTCACTCCAACTATTTCTCTACAGAACACCGGGCATTTAATTTCATTTGGGGCAAGGGATGGAGCGATCAGCAGGTGAACGCACCGCCACGTGCCAGCTAAAGCGAAGGGTAGATGATTAGAGGACGCGTGAGACAGCCAAACAGCGGCTGTCCAACTAGGCGTGACGCTTGTTTCAGTGACCTGAAACATAACAGCATTTTCCAGTTTCACTGTTGAACACTTGGCAGAGAGCAGCGTGAAAGAACGTCTTGCAGTTGGTGGTCTCCTTCCATGGAGTGAAAAACCACACATCCATTCTGGAGAGGGAGGAGGAAACCATCCATGGGAGGAGGAAACCATCCATGGGAGGGAGATCCTTCCACCCTCCACGTCCACCGGGGAAGATGTCTCCGAGCCTCTCTTGGAAAAGCCTCGAATATTTTGGAAACTCTTGAGGTTCAGAACCATGGCTGGTCCTCTGGCCAGGCGCCCGTCCGAGTTTCAGTGGGGCCAAAATTCCACTCCACCGCTACAATTCCAGCACAATTGTGATGGAAATCAGGGAGTTCTGAGTTCAAATGGCTTCCCAAACTGTTTGTTTGAGACGCTTTAAGCCACTTGTGGCTTCTCTGATTTAGACTACCTTGCAAGGCGGTCTGAGAGTAACAAACAGACTTTTTTTTTAAATTTTGGAATCATCATCTTAATAATAACTGGGAAGGCTTTAATGAGATGGACAAAATGCCCAATCCAGTCTAAACATCTGGTTGACCCTGCTGTGACCCATCATAATAATACATCAAATTAGAGAATCTGATCATCATAGATTCATAGGCTCACCATGTCAGAGGGGACCTTGGAGGTCTTCAAGTCCAACTCCTTGCCCAAGGCAGGAGACCTCAAGTCATCCTGGAGAAATGATTGTCTATCAACAATTTGCTGACTATCAATTACTACCAACCCTAGCGAGCCATCAGATCTGCATGGATTACTATGATTATGGCAGCCAATGTGTGTTCTGATTTTGCATTTCATCAGCTTAAGCACTTCTTGAGCTGGCTGTTATTCAAATTGATGGACTCCAATCCAGTTGAAGCTGGAGTCTGGGAAGTGAAGAAAACTAGCAGGAGAAAAGCAAAAGAAGGGGATGGGGCTTCCAATCACATCTGGACACAAGGCCCTTCATTATCCTAAGACCTGCCTTCTTCCTCTTCTAGATGCCTATAGGAGAACCACCTCAGTGGCTTTGCTCATCTCCCAAGGAATGGTCAAACGATCCCTTCCTTTTCCTCATCCTGTCCTTCCTTTTTTCTCTTGTCCCACCAACCAGCTGGTCTGATGGAGTTCTTGGGCATGGCAGAAATGGGCAACCACTTGGCTGAACTTCGCGGTTCTCCTCAAAGGTCCTACCTATTCCCCACCCTATCACACAACCATCAGTCCAGAATAGGATCTCCTGCTGTGGGCAGGGAGGACTGGACTAGAAGACCTCCAAGGTCCCATCCAGTCTTACGATTATATGTCTGTGGAGATTCTCAGTCATCCAGGTCACTGTTGTCCTAAAGGGGCTTTTTTCCCCCCTCCCAAAGGCAACTGGACTCGCTTTCTTTTTTTCCCTCTTGAAGGCATTTCGCTTCTCCGCCAAGAACCGAAGAAGCTGCTTGGATGAGAAGCGAAACATCTTGCAGGAAGAAAAAGCCCAGATGTCTTTTGGGGGGGGGGGAGAGAGAGAGGGAGAGAGAGAGAGGAGAGAGAGAGAGAGAGAGAGAGAGAGAGAGAGAGAGAGAGAGAGGCAAGCACCGGATTGTAGGTTCCGTGGCCCTCCCTTGCTGCAAGGACAAATTAAAAACTTGACAGCCTCCTCCAAGGCAACGCGCATCCTCTCCATCCCTGCTGCCAGCTGGGGAAGACCAGAAGCCTCTTCCAGGCCATCTGGGGAGAGTGGACCCCAGCCAACCGACCCCTCCTTACCTCCTCCTCGATCGCTGCTTTCTCCGCCAGCTTGGCTCGCATCAAGTACAGGACCGGCAGAGCCAGGACCAGCATCCCCAGGCAGCTGAGCGCGCAAAGGCAGCGGAGCGCTTGAACCTCGCGCTTCTTAACACCGCGCCCGCGCCCGCACCTGCCGCAGCAGCAGCCGCCGCCGCCGCGTCTCCACGCGCTTCTCGGCTCCGGCAAAGGCATGACTTTGGTCCCAGGGGCTCCCGAGCCGGAGGTACCGTATGTTGTGGCTCTTGGATTTAAAAAAGCGCCCGGGTATAAATAGGCTGACATTGGTGAAATCGGCCCATCCTCCGGAGAAACCAACTGAGGGGGTGGAACCACGCCTTTCCCTTCTGCCCGGCCCGGCTTTGCTGCCGCACCTACTCTTGGAAAGTGGCTTTGGAAAGGACGCAGCCGCTGGAGACAGAAACATACACAAACACACACACACACACACAGAGAGAGAGAGAGAGAGAAAGAGAGAGAGAGAGAGAGAGAGAGAGAGAGAGAGAGAGAGAGAGAGAGAGAGAGAGAGAGAGACCGGGTTTGCGTGTCTGTGTGATTAAAAAGAAGGGGAAAAAAGGGGGGGAGACGCTTTCGCGTGTCTTTGCTTGCTGCGGCGGGGAAGGGTGGAACTGGCTAAGGAGGAAGCGAAAGCAAAGTCCTCACGACTGATGGAGACGGGAAGGGATGAAAGAGGCAGCCGGAGGTCGGGGTGGGGTGAGCTACAGGATCCGAGCCGGACCAGGAAGCGAAGCGGCGGCAGGACTCGCCTTGAGTTCCCTTTTTGGGAAGCGCAATTGCGCCTCTGTGTTGGGTTATAACAAGCCCAAGCTGGGTTCTGTGGCAGAACCTGGGTATCTGTGATTCTGGATAAACGGGCATAAGCGTTAGGTGATATTTACCTGCTAAAAGGCATCCGTTTACCCAAAGTCATCAGAATGAGAGAGTTGGATGGGTCCTTGGAGGTCTTCTAGTCCAACCCCCCCTTTCCCGTCCCCTGCCGCAGACCCATTCCAGACAAATGGCTGCCCAACCGCTTCTTAAAAGCCTCCGGTGATGGAGCACCCACAACTCCTGGAGGCAAATTGTTCCACTAATTCCTTATTCTCACCATCAAGAAATTTCTCCTTTGTTCTAGATTAGTTTTCTCATTAATTCATTTTCATCCATTGTTTCTTGTCTCGCTTAGAATAGAATAGAACAGAACAGAACAGAACAGAACGGAAAAGAACAGAACATAAATAGAATAGAAGCTGGAAGGGACCTTGGAGGTCTTCTACTCCAGCCCCCTACTCAAGCAAGAGAACTATGCCATCTCAGATTGTCTAGTCTCTTCTTAAAATTTTCCAGCAATGGAGTGTCCACGACTTCTGGGGGCAAGCTGTTCCACTGGTTGATTGTTCTCACTGTCAGGAAGTTTCTCCTTAATTCCAGGTTGCTTCTCTCCTTGATCAGTTTCCAAACATTGTTTCTTGTCCTGCCCTCTGGTGCTTTGGTGAACAACCAGGCCCCCTCTGCCTTGTGGCAGCTCTTCAGATACAGGAACACTGCTATCATGTCTCCCTTATTTCTTCTTTTCTTTAGACTGGCCAAACCCAAGTCCCGCAGCCGTTCTTCATATATTTTAGTCTCCAGGCCTTTGATCATCTTAGTTACTCTTCTCTGAATTTTTTTCCAAACTCTCAACATCTTTTTTGTGATATGGTGACCAAAATTGACTGCAGTATTCCAGGTGTGGCCTTACTACAGTTTTATAAAGCAGTACTAATACTTTGATGCTTTGGAAAATAGGTTGACACCCCCCTTCTTTTTAAGAGCCCCTCAAATATTGGAAGACAATCATCATGTCATCCCAAGTTTTTCTCTTCATTAGACTGGACCTACCCAATTCCTACAACCATTCTTCAGAGGCCCAGCTAGTCCCTGCGATTTGAGGAGGGCCTCTGGTGTTCTCTGGACACAAAACTGGAAGAAAGGTGAACCATTTTGCAAATACACCCATGAGGAGTTTTGCTGATGTGGGGAAAGAGCTTCAAGTAGACACTGCTGGCCTCTGGAGTTAGTTTTGCCACAAAACTAACGGGAGGGTGCAATTGAATGATGCCGAGTAAGTTACTCAAACACACATATATCTCTTACCTTCCACTCTTCTGTGAAACTGAGTAAGTTACTCGAACCCACATATATCCCTTACCTCCCACTCTTCCGCACGAAGTTCTAGGAATTGCAGTAAAGGGGCGGGGAGCCCTCAAGCCACATGTGGTTGCTAAAGTCACCCAAATTAAACCCCATTGAGTTTCACGGGGTTTCTCTCTGCGTACACAGCATTGGAATAGACCTGACTCTTGTCTCCACTGGCATCAGTAGAGATCTAGACATATCTGACTGGATCTAAGTGAGATCGCCCAGTGGATTATTGCGTCATGTCGGTCTGTTTCCTTTCAGCCTATTTTTTCTCTCAAAAAAAAATCCTACTTACCAGTTTGTAGGCATCACACTGACCTCTGGCTTGTGTTAGCCCGGTCAACTGAATTAGGCCCCACTGGCTGGATTTCCAGAACAGGAAATATCCTAAACGACAAATTGCAGGTCCCACTGTACTATACACTAAGCCATGAACCAGCAAGCAGTGATTTAGGGGAGACATGATAACAGTGTTTCAATGTTTCAGTATCTGAGGGGCTGCCACAAGGCAGAAGGGGCCAGGTTGTTCACCAGAGGACCAGAGGGAAGGACGAGAAACAATGGTTGGAAACTAATCAAGGAGAGAAGCAACCTGGAATTAAGGAGAAACTTCCTGACAGTGAGGACAATTAACCAGTGGAACAGCTTGCCACCAGACATTGTGGGTGCTCCATTGCTGGAGATTTTTAAGAAGAGACTAGACAACTACCTGTTTGACATGGTTTAAATTCTCCTGCTTAAGCGGGGGGCTGGATTAGAAGACCTCCAAGGTCCCTTCCAGCTCTATTCTATTCTATTTTTAATGTGATATGAGAAGCCGGTCCTATTTTAGCCTTGAATAATCCCAAGGTAAAACAACAGGCTAATGTTTGCAGGAGGCCTCTATTATCATCAACTGAGTCACATTGTTCTGAACCGTTTTTTAAAAAAATTGCGTATTCTGGATAACTTCATTTTTTTTAAATAATAATTTGAATCCTAGACCATTCGTAGCTTTCCCAAATCAGTGTTTTACTCAGAAAGGCTGCATTGCGGTTCTGCTGTGTGTGGAAATCCCCTGGTTTCCAGCCACTCAACTCAAGAGTTAAATGCAGAAAGCCCAGTTTCTACCATTTATTTATGAAAAAACAGCTGTCTGGAGTGCACATGGGCAATCTCACGAGCTCTTCTTTATCCAGAGAGACTTTGCTGGTTAGAAATTCCTTCTAGCCATTGTTCTCACCAGACTCCCATCTCTACACCCTTGGAAATGTCTTATTCACTAGGAATCCTAACTGGAAGTTGCATTTTTTAAGATACTTTCTACTTGACTGTAATAGACAAATTTAGCCTTTTTCCAGGCCAAAATATGCAGAATCCAGTGAGGCTTGATTTGTTTCAATTTCCATTTAAATGTGCTAAATTTAGCTGTCCAGATATGCCAGCAAGTGAAGAATTAGCAGTTGGATTTGATCAAGGAAAGAGATCAACAGCTCCATTTGTTAGAGTTGAGAGAAATATTTGGACACTATGAGCTTGGGGGTTATAACCATTCTTAAAAAAAAAAAACCTACTGATCAGGAAGCAAAGTAGTTTTTTTTTTCTATTAAAATCTGCCCATCAAGTGGTTTAATTTGTACAACATACTACATTAAGTGGAGTTGTCTATTTCATAGTCTTGGAGAATACTTTAGACAAAACCGGAGCTTTAGCCTATGAAAGCATAATATGGTGAGATTTTGCATGATAAAATACTATTACATCACCAGAGCGGGGAAGCAAGGAATGTTGTGGGTCCTCTCTCCTAAGGAGTAACATCTGGCGGGACCCAGAAGAAGGATCTCCTTTGTAGTGGCTCCCTTCCTTTGGAACATCACCCCTGTAGAGATTAGATGATCCCCACTTTGACAGAATAACAAAGTTGGAAGGGACCTTGGAGATCTTCTAATCCAACTCCCTGCTCAGGCAGGAAACCCTATACCATTTCTGACAATTGGCTGTCCGGGTTCTTCTTAAATATCTTCAGTGATGGAGCACCCACAACTTCTGGAGGCAAGTTGTTCCACTGGTTAATTGTTTTCACTGTTAGGCAGTTTCTTCTTAGTTCTAGGTTGCTTTTCTCCTTGATTCGTTTCCATCCGTTGCTTCTGATCCAGGCAAATGGTTGGCAAATGGTTGTCCAATCTCTTAAAAACTTCCAGTGATGGAGCACCCACAGCTTCTGGAGGCAAGTCGTTCTCACTCTTAGGAAATTCCTCCTTAGTTCTAGGTTAGTTCTCTCCTTGATTAGTTTCCATCTGTTGCTTCTTCTCCTGCCTTCTGGTGCTTTGGACTACTGTATTCCACAAAGTATTTACGCTCACATCTTCAGGAGAAGGATGCTAAAAATAAGGCCTGTTTTGGAACGTATTCACCAGGAACACGAAGTTGATTGTGAGTACATATTTCCAACATAAAATTTGCTATTTCTTTTTGTTTGGGGAAAAAAAACAATAGGCTGATGTATTTTCTGGACACAAAGTAAAAGTCATAGGTTTATTGAGCTAATTCCTGCTTGGAGAGGAAAGCTGAGTCACACAGGAAGCGAAGACAGATGCAAACGTAAATTTGGCTGGAAGCTGAGAACTTGACATGGAAGAAAGGGACTTTGCGTGTAATTCAACACAATCATCTTGAGATAAGGATTGTTTTGTGTGTGTGTGGGGGGGAACCCCACCTCTTTAACAGAACAGTGCTAGGAATGTCTATCCCAAAACTAACAGTGCTGAGTTCAATAAGGGTGGGTCTTGGATAAACGGGGTTTGCAATGTTGTGATCTAAAAAAAAAAAAAAAAGCCACCTTGTTCTGCACAAGCTTGATCTGGAGTCAGTCTGCTAGGTTCCTTGAATGCTTGCAGAATTGATTGATGGCCTCTGTGCTTCGGGGGTGGAATTCTGACCGACAGCACAGAGCCGGAAAAAGATACTTTTCCTTTTCCCTTTCCTCTTTTTTTGTCATGTTCTTTGTCAGGTTTTCTCAGGCTATTTCTGTAGAAAGCATTACTCGCTTTCACAAAATGAAAGATCACATCCATTTGAGTCACTCGATGGTCCACCCGAGTCACTCAGGATGAGCACAGTGCTGATCGTGCTGGTTTTCAGCTTTAGTGAATTTTAGAGCTTTCCATAAACTATTTCGCAATGTGTATATGCAGCTGGAAATCACTCTTTCTGTATGTTGGGTTGAAAAGCATATTTCTTTATAATATTTTGCATTCAACAGCTATGCATAACATTTTGCTCTGTCTGTCTGTCTGTCTGTCTGTCTGTCTGTCTGTCTCTCTCTCTCTCTCTCTCTCTCTCTCTATCATCTATCATCCGTCTATCTATCATCTACTTATGTATCTATCATCCATCAGACAGATGGATTGATAGATAAATAAATAGACAGACAGATAGATGATAGATCTATCCATCATCTATTATCTGTCTATTTGTCTTTCTGTCTGTCTATCTATCTATCTATCTATCTATCTATCTATCTATCTATCTTCCATCAGACAGATAGATGGATGATAGAAAGATAGATAGATAGATAGATAGATAGATAGATAGATAGATAGATCCATCATCTATTATCTGTCTATCTAATCTAAGGGTCTGTCTGTCTATCTATCTATCTATCTATCTATCTATCTATCTATCTATCTATCTATCTATCTATCTATCTATCTATCTATCTATCTAACCACTTACAGATATGATTTCAAAACCAACAAAAAACATGTTGGCAACTGAGACAAACTGAAACCCAGGATGGAGACTCATTCCGGGGGGGGGGTCTCTTGAGAAGCCAAACTGTCCTAAAACTAAAGAGGATTGGAGCTGATCGGATCTCGGGAGACAGAGCCCCGGAGACTCCTGTTCCAGAGAAAGTTCCAGGTTTCAAGTCAGAAAGCTGGGTAGCTCCCGAAGATGTCAGGATCTAAGAGAAAAGACGGGAAAGAGGCAATTCTTCCTCACTGGGGGGGTCTTCAAGAAGAGACTGGACAGCCGTTTTCCCAGAGTGGTATAAGTTCTCCTGCTTGAGCAGAGAGTTGGTTTAGAAGACCTCCAAGGCCCCTCCCAACTCTGTTATTCTAGGCCAGGGGTTCTCCAAACTTGGCAACCAAAAGACTTGTGGACTTCAACTCCCAGAATTCCCCAGCCGTATGTTCTTGCTTATATTGGATGGAACAATGGCTTCTGCTTCCCTGAATCAGGATTCTGAAGGCCAAAGCAGCCTTGAGTTGGTAACACTCTCTCTTCGTTCTCTTCATCAGCTGACGCTGGGCAAAATAAGCCTTTGGTCTGATTTATCAAGGTTCTTGGTGCTCTCTGAGCTTGCTTGTTTTCTTGCAGACGTTTCGTTACCCTAAGTTGGTAACACCATCAGTGCAGTGACTAGCACTGAAGGTGTTACCTGGTTGGGTAATGAAACGTCTACAAGAAAACCACCAAGCTCAGAGCTACTGTATATAAACAGGGAGCAAGCCCTATTCTCTAGCGCTGAAGATGTTACCTAGTTGGGTAACGAAACATCTGCAAGAAAATGAGCAAAGTCAAACCAAGGAGCCCTCATTTCAACCCTGAGTTACAAAGATTCTCCTTCATTGGTTATCAAAGTTCTTCTGACTTTCTCTGGGTTGAAGGGATTCTTCCAATCTTCTCAATGCTTCAGAAAGGATGGCTGCATATGTTCCCATGATCCTAGCCTGAGGTCGGATTGCAAAACTCATGAGAGAAAATACTCCTTGGTTAATACAGAGAGCATGGAACAGCAACATCAGCAATTAAGTTCAGAAGTGGGAGGAAGCTCCATCGGGAATGAAGGAACGTCATCTCACGGTTGACTAATTCTTCCTCCAGTAACTGACAAGGAAGCACTGTAGAAAGCCTGCTTTGAAGTGGTTACCTCTCTTAGCAGTTTTGTGGGGGAAATCTTGCATGGATTGATCTGGAGATGATAGAGATAAAAATAATTTTCACTAAGGATTGTGTCGCAATGCTTTCCTTGACTTCAGAATAGAGCAGAGATGAACTTCTTCTCTGAAGATCAGAGAAGATCTTGACCTGTCCTTCAAAGCACCTGCGGACTGGACCAGATGTAATAGATGGAAAGTGATCAAGGACAGATCCAACCTAGAATTAAGGAGAAATTTCCTGACAGGGAGAACAATCAATGAGTGGAACAGCTTGTCTCCAGAAGTTGTGGGTACTCCATCACTGGAGGTTTTCAAGAAGAGATTGTACAGCTGTTTGTCCAGAAGGATATAGAGCCCTACTTGAAGTAGGGCATTAGACTAGATCAGGGCTTTTCAACCAATTCAACCACCTGTGGTACATTGGCACCTGGCAGGTGGTACGCGACCATCCTAGAAAAATGGTAATGGGGGAGGGGAATGGTGGCAGCACCGCACAAGCCTGAGCGAGAGACGGCTGGAGCTGCAGGGCTGTCAGGGCTCAGCAGAAGCGCCAGGATCAGTGCCGCTTTCCAGCTGATTGGTGCTTCCTTCCCTCCCTCCCTCCCTCCCTCCCTCCCTCTTTGTCTATCTTCTTTCCTTTCTTCCTTCCTTCCTTCTTCCCTCCTTCTTTCTGTCATCTTCCTTCCTTCCCTCCCTCCTTCCTTCCCTCCTTCTTTGTCTATCTTCCTTCCTTCCTTCCTTCCTTCCTTCCTTCCTTCTTCCCTCCTTCTTCCTCTCATCTTCCTTCCTTCCTTCTTTCTTTCTTTCTTTCTTTCTTTCTTTCTTTCTTTCTTTCTTTCTTTCTTTCTTTCTTTCTTTCTTTCTTTCCCTGAGTCAAACAAAGCAGGACATATCTAGGCTGTAAATAAGATTGTATGTGGATAACAACAGTTATTTTTAAAAAGTGAGCTTACATCAGAGGGAGTTCTTGTTTTAAAAAACAGCATTGGATCATGCCTGAGTCACAGAATGTCAGCCAGAGAAATCTCATAACAGGGAATTATTTTTACCTAGTTGGGTAATAAGTGTCAAGTTGTAACACGGTCACTTTTTAAAATCTATGGATAATAATAGCAAAATGGACTAAAAATTCTACTATTATTGACAAAACGGACAGATTTGGCACGTCATACATCCTACATCATCCGTTCACAAGAGCCAATATTTCTTCTGGCTTTGATTTTTTTTTCCCCCCCTCCACTTAACGATCATTCTGGAGCCCAAAATTGAGGTGGCTCAGTGGGAAACTTGTTAAGTCAGCATTCTCCCCGTCTTTGTCAAGGGAATCACTGTAGTTTTTAAATTAGGAACGTGATTGTTAAGGGAATCTGGATTCCCCATTGACTTGCCAGAAGGTCATCAAAGGGGGTCATGTGACCCGGGGACATTGCGACCATCATAAGTTGCCGAGCATCTGAATGTAAACTATGTGACCCTGGGAATGCTGTAATGGTCATAAATTAGTTTATGGTTCAGAGTAAACTGTGAACAGGTTATTACACACACAGAGAGACACAGACACACAGACACAGACACACAGATACACGTGCCCGTTGTGTCCCGCAGAGCTCTGAGAGGTTTTTATTGGTTTTAGCAGAACTTTTTTCAAAGTTCAGGGCTGGAGGAAGGGGAAAAAAACGAAACACCTCCTAAGGGTGTGTGAACTTTACACTGGCTTGTGAACTGGCCCTGTACAGTTTTGTGGTTCTTTGGAACGCGTTCAAGGCAACTTCCGGCTGCCTGGATTGACTTGAGAGAAAACACGATATCGTCTGTTTGTTAAGCTCCAGAAAGCGCAGCCGTTTGATTAGCAGAACAGCGATTACAGTATCATATTGTGGGAAGAATCCAGAGCAGTGGTTCTCAACCTTTTTAATGCCGCGACCCCCAACCGGTCGTAGGTCGAGGATTACTCAACCGGTCGTAAGTTGAGGACTACTCAACCGGTCGTAAGTCAAGGACTACTCAACTGGTGTGCAGCACCGTTTGCAGAATGGGACTTTTGGCGGGCTCAGCAGGGCAGAGACAGCCTGGACAATTCCTATTGGCTTTTGAAAGCCAATAGAATTAGACTCTATTCAAGAGAGTCTATTCTATTGGCTTTCAAAAGCCAATAGAATAAAAGGGAGTAGCACAGCTAAGGAAAAGGGGGAAAAAATGGCAGACTGCGTTGTTTGGTGACCCCCGTGAAAAGGTCGTTCGACCCCAAATGGGGTCCCGACCCACAGGTTGAGAACCACTGATCCAGAGGAAGAAATATTTGGGGAGATCTTAAAAAGACAGAATATATCTCCCCAAAGAAATAATGGAGAAGATCTTTTAAAAAAGACAGAAATCAGCCCCAACCCCTAGGCAGAGGCCAGCTTTTAGAAATGCAGATGTGATAATCCATTCAGGAAGGTTGGAGACAGGAAGCTAGAAATTAGGAAGACAAAGACACCCCAAATCTACATACCCCCACCCAAATTCTTAGGACAGGAGACATAATAGGATTAACCCACCAATACCAAGAGGGCATACTCAGTACATGACACATGCAGTACATGCAAAGCCTCAAACAGGAACAGGAAACAACCTCAAGAGCTCCAGAAGATATAAAAACCCACCACTCTGCTCCATGTGGTCAGTTTTCTTTCCACAGCCATCTTTCTGTCTGGCTCTGCTCTTCAGTAAACTGCAACCTTCTTTCTAAAGCAGCTTCCATCTTAATGATTCCCAGCTTGGATTGAAGATTTTTCTTTCCACATCATAAAGATAGACAGTGCCCAGGCCTGAAATATACCTGCTCTAAAATCTTAAATAAGTAATGACCTCTATAATTTTGGATACTGTTGATATGATAACTCTGCTTGGAATCCCTGCTCAGTTGCCTCCTGAGAAAACATCTTTGGGACATTCTGTTCATATTGTTGTGAGAAACAGCCAGCCACACTGGCACATCTGCTCGGTGTGCCCTTGAAAATGCCAGCAATGGTACCCCTACCTTTGCATTCCATCCACCCCCCCCTCTCTGTTTATTGTCAAGCTGCGAGAAAAGGAACAACGTAGGTGAAAGTCCCAAAGATGCTTTCCCAGGAGGCAACTGGACTTTCCTTGTTTTTCCTTTGCAGATGTTTCGCTTCTCATCCAAGAAGCTTCTTCAGCTTTGGCTGGACGGTGGGGAAGAAGCCGAAGAAGCTTCTTGGGAGAGAAGCGAAACATCTTCAAAGGAAAAACAAGGAAGTCCAGTTGCCTCCTGAAAAAAGCACCTTTGGGACAAATATGACCTAGTTGACTGAGAAGATCTAGACAGGTAGGTGAAAGTGGGAGTCAGTCTGGACCAGGGATAGGCCACCTTGGCTCTTTTATGATTCGTGGACTTCAACTCCCAGAATTCCTGAGCCAGCCATGCTGAGGGGAAAGGGAGAGGTTTCCAAGCTGAGCCATGCTGGCTCAGGAATTCTGGGAGTTGAAGTCCATGAGTCATGAAGAGGCCAAAGTTTCCCTCATGCTGGCTCAGGAATTCTGGGAGTTGAAGCCCAGGAGTCCAAAGTTTCCCTCATGCTGGCTCAGTTCTGGGAGTTGAAGGCCACGAGTCATGAAGGGGCCAAAGTTTCCCTCATGCTGGCTCAGGAATTCTGGGAGTTGAAGCCCAGGAGTCATGAAGGGGCCAAAGTTTCCCTCATGCTGGCTCAGGAATTCTGGGAGTTGAAGCCCAGAAGTCATGAAGGGGCCAAAGTTTCCCTCATGCTGGCTCAGGAATTCTGGGAGTTGAAGTCCACGAGTCATGAAGGGGCCAAGGTTGCCTACCCCTGATCTGGACAAATGGTCACTCTGTAAGTCCCTTCTTAACGAACAAAATGAACTACAGGCCACCTCTGTAGATTCTGCATTTTTGAACCAGCTCACGTGGACTTGGAAACAAAGAAAAAGGCATTGAATGGGGATAGTCAGTTCAGGGGAAGAACAAACAAAAAACCAAAAAAAAAAAAAAAAAAAACAACTCGTCTACCATCGGAAGAGAAACCAAAGCATGTCCTTTAACTGAAGGATGGCAGGTAGCCAGCCCCACCTTTCTCAGGTTTTCTGAATGATTTTGTGTGGGTGGTTTATGTTTCCGCAGTGGTAATTCCTTCCTAGGATTAGATAGAGGAGATAACATCTCATCGTGATAAGAAAAGTTGCCGAGGAGTAGAAGAAGCCAATTTACAAGCAGCCGCAGGAAACTGCACCTCTAAGAGTGGATGAAGAACAGGATTGGAAGGGACCTGGGAGGTCTTCTAGACCAGCCCCCTGCTCAAGGCAGGACGGTAGAAAAAGTAGCATTTTCCTTTCGCATGAAACAAGTAGTGAAAATTGCGAGGAATGGAACAAATGAAGCAGCTGATCTGTCTGGTTGGGGGAAAGACCAGAGGAAATAAGTTTTTGACACTTTGCTAGGCGACTGGTGGTACTCAGATGTTGCCATATCCTAAAAGTGGTACAATGGGTGAAAAGGTTGAAAAGCCTTGATCTAGTCCAACCTCCTGCTCTAGTATACCATTCCTGACAAATGGCTGTCCAGTCTCTACTTGAAAACGTCCAGTGTTGGAGCACTCACAACTTCTGAAGGCAAGCTGTTCCATTGGTTAATTGCTGTCATCATTAGAAAATTTCTCCTTAATTCTAGGTTGGTTCTCCCCTTGATTAGTTTCCATCTGTTGCTTCTTGTCCTGCCTTCAAGAGCTTTGGAGAATAGCTTGACTCCCTCTTCTTTGGGGCAGCCCCTGAGATATTGGAACACTGTTATCACATCACCCTTGTCTTTCTCTTCATTAAACAAGGCATACCCAATTCCAGCAACCGTTCCTTATATATTTTAGTCTCCAGCCCTCTGGCCATCTTTGTTGCTCTTCTCTGCACTCTTTCTAGAGTCTCAGCATCTTTTTTATATTGTGGTGACCAAAACTGGATGCAGGATTCCATGTGTGGCCTTACTAAGGCTTTGTAAAGTGGTAATAATACTTGGTGTGGTCTTCATACTGCCCCTCTATTAATGCAGTCTAGGCTCTTTCGGCCGCTGCCACACATTGGTGGCTCATATTTAAGTGGTTGTCCACTAGGACCCCAAGATCCCTCTCAGAGGTGTATTATGCCAAGTTTCACCTAGTCTGCACCCATACAGCTGGTTTTCCTTGCCTAAGTGCAAAACTTTATTTTTTTTATCTATGTTGAATTGCATTTCATTAGATAGGGCCCAGGGTCCAAGTCTGTTGAGATCTTTTTTGATCTTGATCTTGTCTTCTGGAGGTCTTAGACATTTTTAGAAGTCTAGAGCCCCTGGAAAGGTTGGTTGTAGTCCTTGTAGGCTTGTCGTCAAGACTGGGTAGTGGGGGAGGGGGAAATATGACACACTATTTCCATAAGGCTGTTGTGAAACCTACATGGATGTGCTCCATGACGTCATTGAGATTTGAGTTTCTCTCAAGGGAAACTCTGCAAAGAACAGCCTCTGGACAGCATCCTTGTTTAGTTGGCTTTCCGATGGGAGAATGATGGAAACCTATTGTTGGAGGGTGGATTGAGCACTTGGAAAAGCCCATAGGAAGAAAGCAGGAGCTAAACACTTCTGTACGGTTGCTAAGAATATGGCATGGGTGAGCTCTTCTCTTCTCTTCTCTTCTCTTCTCTTCTCTTCTCTTCTCTTCTCTTCTGCAAGAAGAGAACCAGGGCACCAAGGAGCGCACAGTTCAACCCTGAGCTACAAATATTATTTTCTATTGTTGTTGTTAGTTGCGAAGTCGTGTCTGACCCATCACAACCCCATGGACAACATTCCTCCAGGCCTTCCTGTCCTCTACCACCTTCTGGAGTCCATTGAAGCTCACGCCTACTGCTTCAGGGACTCCATCCAGCCACCTCCTTTGCTGTCGTTCCCTTCTTCTATTGCCCTTTATCTTTCCCAGCATCAGGCTCTTCTCCAGGGAGTCCTTCCTTCTCATTAGGTGGCCAAAGTACTTGAGTCTCAACTTCAGGATCTGGCCTTCTAAAGAGCAGTCATGGTTGATCTCCTCTAGGACTGACCGGTTGGATCACCTTGCAGTCCGGGGGACTCACAGGAGTCTTCTCCAGCACCATAGTTCAGAGGCCTCCATTCTTTGGCGCTCAGCCTTTCTTATGGTCCAACTTTCACAGCCATACATTGCAACTGGGAAAGCCATGGCCTTGACTATACGCACTTTTGTTGGCAGGGTGATGTCTCTGCTTTTTAGTATGCTGATTTAGAACAGTTTATTTAGGGACCATTTGAAGTTACAAGAACACTGGAGCAAGTGACTTTGGAACCAACAAAAGTTTGAGTTTGAGGAACCATTTCATATATATATATATATATATATATATATATATATATATATATATATATATAACTTATGGTTATATATATATATATATATTACCATAACATTTAGGCATAACAGAAAAAAAAGGCGTGGTGGAAAAAAATTAACCAAAGCCATTTTAAGATTTAAAGGAAGTGTTTTTTTTTTTTTAATTAATTGAAACCATCATCCAGGCCTTACACGAAGGATTCCCCGGGAAGTAATTCACCCCGGTAGATCCTTCTTATGAAAAATGAATGAATGAATATGAATGAAGTTGAAAGTTCAGGCAATGGAAATGAAATAATGGGATTCAAAGAGAAACTAGTTGTTGCGCAGAAAAAGAGTTCTGAGAAAAGGAAGGACAGGCGTTCGCATAAGGTGACAATTGTAAGCCTGTCCCAAAGAGGAAGCTCCAGTCACATCAGGAGTTGGAGAAACTGAATCTGAACTCAGTGCTGTCAGTTGGCACGGATAATCAAATGGTGTTAAGGAACTGTTAAGCTGTTTTCAGCTGCTACACAGCAAGGCCAATAGGAAACTGTCATTGTGTGTCTAGTTTTGGCTTCTCCTTCCTGTTCTATCTTGACAATGCCAAAGATTCTTCCTCCTCCTCCTCCTCCTCCTCCTCCTCCTCCTCCTCCTCCTCCTCCTCCTCCTCCTCCGCCTCCTCCTCCTCTTCCTCCTCACCTCCTCCTCCTCCTCCTCCTCCTCCTCCTCCTCCTCCTCCTCTCCTCCTCCTCCTCCTCCTCCTCCTCCTCCTCCTCCTCTCTTCTTCTTCTCCTTCTCTTTCTCCTTCTCCTTCTCCTTCTCCTTCTTCTCCTCCTCCTCTTCCTCTCTCTTTCTCCTCCTCCTCCTTCTTCTCCTCCTTTTCCTCCTCCCCCTTCCTTCCTTCCTTCCTTCCTTTCTCACTCCCTTCCTTGTTCTTTCATCTTTCTCCTTTCTTCTAGATGTGGGGAGGCCACCCTTACAAGAAATGAGCCGGTGAAAAGCAAAACCAGTGCGTCAACTTTCCTGATCTCCTTTTCAAGAGAAGTTCATGACTTGAAACCGATACCAAATGCTGGAGAGTTCCCTGTGCAGGAGAAATGGCTGCCGAGACAGACATTGCTTATTACTTCCTCCATGGAAGATTGCCTCTGTCAATCACCAGCTTTGATGGTATGTGGGCACAGGGTGAGCCAAAGAAACACACCCATCCAAAGCTGTGGTGGAAGATTGGGTAGGGCTAGCAGCTCAGATAGGATCTTCCCTATTTTTTCTTGGACTGTAAAGAGACCACGGCCGGAAGAGATTACTTTCCTCTTACAAGGAGGCTATTCTGCTTTATTCGTAAGATTATATTAGCAGAATCTGGCAAGTATGAAACTCACCCTTTACACTGCCTATGAAACTAGGGAGGGTCTCTTCCAAGCCACATCCCCCTCCCATATTCCTGCTACGGGAACAGCTTTTATCTGCATGCTTCCTTGACTGGGTTCCTTCATCCTATCTCTTAAGGGCATCCCCCAGATACTATTATGCAGACTTTCTGGATTGCTGGACTACAACCTCCATTATCCCCAAGGGTTGGTGCAGGCTGTTGGGTTCTGAACCTTAGGCGGTCTACTGGTCGTCTTAGTTAGACTTTGCTTTCTTGAGACAGTGTTACTGATCACTGGATAGCCAGGATAATATATACATATATTTTCTCACCATGTATATGTATACATTCGAACTAGATTGTGTTGTGTCTCCGGGCCACATATGTGTGTCCATATGGGTATATGAATAATTTATTTTGTTTTATTTATTTTTGTCATGTTTGTGCAGTGTATATTGAGAGCTGTATGCAATGAAATCTGATTTTAATGTATGCTGATTAGTGTACATCTAAAGTGACAATAATTATTCTATTCTATTCTATTCTATTCTATTCTATTCTATTCTATTCTATTCTATTCTATTCTATTCTATTCTATTCTATTCCCAACTCTGCTATTCCGTTATTCTGATCTCATGAGTTTCCTGACAGTTAGAACAATTAACCAATGAAACGACTTGCCTCCAGAAGTTGTGGATGTTCCAACACTGGAGGATTTTAAGAAGAAATTGGATACTCGTTTCTCCACAATAGTGTAGGATTTTCTGCCTGAGCAGGGGGTTGGACCAGATGACCTCCAAGGTCCCTTCCAACTTTTTATTATTATTATTATTATTATTATTATTATTATTATTATTATTATTATTACTACTACTACTACTACTACTACTACTACTACTACTACTACTACTACTACTACTACCTCCAAGGTCCCTTCCAGCTTTGGTATTCTGTTACACTGTTATTTCCAATTCTTTTATTTTGTATGATTCTATGACATAGATTAGAAGCAGGCAGCTGTCTCTATTGCTCTTTTCTCCCTGCAAATTCTTTCTGTTTCTCTTAATACTTTCTGTACCATTAAACACAAACTGAAATGGAAATCAGATTGTGGGTTCATTTTTTCCATGCTCTGTGACCACATTCACTTGCACTTTTTCACAATGACTTCCCATCCACAAGAAGAAGAAAAAAAAGTCATGTTCTCATACTTTCTTCCAGTGAGTGTGGTTGGTGAGCAATTGATATATATATATATATATATATATATATATATATATCCTCTAAGTAACCAGTAAAAACATGAACACCAGGAATATTATAAACTAAAAAAGTTTAATACCATCACCAATCACCAAGGTTTCGTCAGAGACTTCTGACATCGTCAGGGTTAATGCTGGTCTATGGGAGAGTTCCTTTATAGGCAAACCGCCATTTGCACTGGGCTCCTGGACCTCGTCACAGGTCCTAATTGGTTTGACTGCGTTCTAATTATGGCTTTCGCATGGATGACTCCTCTTTTCCTGCCTCCCCTGCCTGTGTGTATGCTACTGCTCACTTCCACCTCACACGATCTTCTTATTATTTGTTGCGGGTCTGTTTGTTTGTTTGTTTTTAGATAGATGTGTCTAAGCAAGTGACCAGGGTGATTCCCTTGATTACTCTTTATTTACTCTAAACTTAGCAGCTATATTTTGAAACTCGGAGTCAGATATACAGTCAGATGCTGTCAGCTCAGCAAATGGAATGCATTTAGTGTCTCCAGAGAAATCTCTGTCGGTTCAAATCAAGTCAGTTTAGTTCATTTCATAAAAACTTATCCCTTCAATTCATTCACATTCTAAATACGGAGAAGGCAGAAACGTGGACAATTTTACAAGATCATAAACCAAAATTTATGATTATTCCCCCCCCCCCGTTTATGAGCTATGCTTTGGCCCTGTAGCTTCAAACAGTCCCTGAGTTCTAAATCACACATACAAATGACTCAAAGATTTTTTTGGGGGGTGCCATATCTTTATGTGTTGAATTATTTATAGATGGATTCGATACCACTGCAATCAAAACAAATCTCAGCGACTTACATGTTGTCCTTTGAACGTGTTCATTATTGAATCACCCAAAACTAGAAGCTTCTGTTTTTTTCTCATTTCAGGTAGGAAATTACCACTTTAAAGACAAACAAAAAAACAACTTTCTGTTTCGTTGGTTTCAGGCAAATACTTGGACCGGTGCCTGCAGTTTTCTTGGCAAGGTTTTTCAGAACTGATGTGCCATCGCCTCTTTCCAAGGGCTGAGAGAGAGTCAACAGGCCAATTTTCATGCCTAAGGTAGGATTAGAACTCACTGTCTCCTAATGATTGGCCAAAAGTCACCCAGTCAGCTTTCATGCCTAAGGTGGGACTACAATACTCTATCCCTTCCATATTCTCTTCTCTTCTCTTCTCTTCTCTTCTCTTCTCTTCTCTTCTCTTCTCTTCTCTTCTCTTCTCTTCTCTTCTCTTCTATTCTATTCTATTCTATTCTATTCTATTCTATTCTATTCTATTCTATTCTTCTGTATTTCTACTCTGCTCTGCTCTACTCTGCTCTACTCTATTCTACTTATATTCTATTCTGTTCTGTTCTGTTCTTGTCCTGCCCTCTGGTGCTTTGGAGAATAGTTTGATATGAGTGGCAAAACACCACCTTGAAGAAAGAAAACCGGTAATATTAAACTTTTGTGATAAATGGTTCTTTTCCAGACCATCAAAAAAAGGCTTGGATGCCAAGGGGCAAGGACACCAGTTGCTAATCACAATTCTCCAGAAATCCCATACCAAACAATACAGGTAGTCCTCAACTTGCAACCACAATTGGGGCCAGAATTTCTGATGTTAAACAGAGCAGTTGATAAGAGAATCTGGCTCCCTCATTCACAATTACAAATAAGTAAATATTGTTGAAGAGAGCATTGCATAAACTGGGGCTTTCCAAACTTGGCAAATTTAAGACTGGTGGACCAACACCCAGAATTCCTCAGCCAGTCATGCTGAAGAGTTGAAGTCCACAAATCTGGCTAAGAAATTCTGGGAGTTGAAGTCCACAAGTAGTCAAGGTTGGAGAATCAACTCCAAGAATTCCTCAGCCTGACTTGTGGACTTCAATTCCCAGAATTCCTCAGCCAGGCTTGTGAATTTCAACTCCCAGAATTCCTCAGGCAATTCTGGGACTTAAAGTCCAATGAAAGAATTTCTGTCCAGACATGGTGGGTGTTCCATGACTGGACATTTTCAATAAGAGACTGGGCAGCCATTTGCCTGGAATGGTATAGGGTTTCCTGCCTGAGCAAGGGTTAGACTAAATGGCCTCTAAAGTTCCCTCCAACTCTGCTATTCTGTATTTTTGCTACCAGGAGCTCATTTCTCATACATGGGGCTGCATTGCCATCTAGTGGTTTTGAATAGACATTTCACATAAAGGCATTTTGGCAAAATATTATAGGTACAGGTGAAACACCTTCATTTTAACCATCATCAAAAGAAATCACAACGGCTGGATTTGGGTCTACTGGCTACGTGCCTCCTTGGGGCTGTTTTTGCTGCTTATGCAGTTCTGAACAACATCAAAAGAAGTTTCATATGATAGAGATATGAAGTACTGATGGTGGTGTGTGTGGTGCTCTTTGACCTTAGCTGTTTCTTGCAGACCTTTCATTGCCCAATAAGGTAATCCCATCAGTGCTCATTCCCCTTTGTTGCGCTCTGATAAATCTATGCCTCAATTAATGTGTATGATTCAGGGTTTATTGACTGGCTAAAACAAATTCAGAGAAGGAACTACAACAAAGATAAATACATGTCCAGTGTTTGCAGACTGAAAAAAACCCTGATCCGATCATCTGGAGAAATGCATCCATTTATGTGGACAGAAAAGAACTGTGATAACTATGTTCAGATACATTAAAAATGCCCCCCAAATAGGAAAAGAAATAATGGGTGTACATTACAGTCAAGTAAATATTGCATAAACCAGGGGAGTCCAACTTTAGCAACTTTAAGACTTGTGGATTTCAATTCCCAGAATTCTTCAGCTGGTCATGCTGGCTAAAGAATTCTGGGAGTTGAAGTCCATAAGTCTGGCTGAGGAATTCTGGGAATTGGTCCAAAAGTTGCCAAGGTTGGAGACTCAACTCCCAGAATTCCTCAGCCAGACCTATGGATCTCAACTCCCAGAATTCCTCAGCCAGACTTATGGACTTCAATTCCCAGAATTCCTCAGCTAGGGTTATGGACTTTAATTCCCAGAATGCCTCAGCCAGCCATAAAGTCATGCAGTTGAAATTCAAAAGCCTGGTTGAGGAATTCTGGGAATTGAAGTCCACAAGCCTGGCTGAGGAATTCTGGGAGTTGAAGTCCACACGTCTTAAACTTGATAACTGCCTTCCAGTAACTGAGGGATAATCACAGAAAAGAGGGAATTAACTTATTCTCCAAAGCACCCGAGGGCAGACTAGAAATAACAGGTAGAAAATCCTTAAACAGAAATCTAACCTAGGATTAATGAGAAATTTCCTGATGTGGAACAATTAATCAGTGGAAGGATTTGTGTTCAGACATGATGGGTTTTCCATCACTGGACATTTTCAATAAGAGACTGGGCAGCCATTTCCCTGGAATGGTATAGGGTTTCCTGCCTGAGCAAGGGTTAGACTAAATGGCCTCTAAAGTTCCCTCCAACTCTGCTATTCTGTATTTTTGCTACCAGGAGCTCATTTCTCATACATGGGGCTGCATTGCCATCTAGTGGTTTTGAATAGACATTTCACATAAAGGCATTTTGGCAAAATATTATAGGTACAGGTGAAACACCTTCATTTTAACCATCATCAAAAGAAATCACAACGGCTGGATTTGGGTCTACTGGCTACGTGCCTCCTTGGGGCTGTTTTTGCTGCTTATGCAGTTCTGAACAACATCAAAAGAAGTTTCATGTGATAGAGATATGAAGTACTGATGGTGGTGTGTGTGGTGCTCTTTGACCTTAGCTGTTTCTTGCAGACCTTTCATTGCCCAATAAGGTAATCCCATCAGTGCTCATTCCCCTTTGTTGCGCTCTGATAAATCTATGCCTCAATTATTGTGTATGATTCAGGGTTTATTGACTGGCTAAAACAAATTCAGAGAAGGAACTACAACAAAGATAAATACATGTCCAGTGTTTGCAGACTGAAAAAAACCCTGATCCGATCATCTGGAGAAATGCATCCATTTATGTGGACAGAAAAGAACTGTGATAACTATGTTCAGATACATTAAAAATGCCCCCCAAATAGGAAAAGAAATAATGGGTGTACATTACACTCAAGTATGTATTGCATAAACCAGGGGAGTCCAACTTTAGCAACTTTAAGACTTGTGGATTTCAATTCCCAGAATTGTTCAGCTGGTCATGCTGGCTAAAGAATTCTGGGAGTTGAAGTCCATAAGTCTGGCTGAGGAATTCTGGGAATTGGTCCAAAAGTTGCCAAGGTTGGAGACTCAACTCCCAGAATTCCCCAGCCAGACCTATGGATCTCAACTCCCAGAATGCCTCAGCCAGACTTATGGACTTCAGTTCCCAGAATTCCTCAGCTAGGGTTATGGACTTCAATTCCCAGAATGCCTCAGCCAGCCATGAAGTCATGCAGTTGAAATTCAAAAGCCTGGTTGAGGAATTCTGGGAATTGAAGTCCACAAGCCTGGCTGAGGAATTCTGGGAGTTGAAGTCCACAAGTAGTCAAGGTTGGAGACTCAACTCCAAGAATTCCTCAGCCTGACTTGTGGACTTCAATTCCCAGAATTCCTCAGCCAGGCTTGTGAATTTCAAGTCCCAGAATTCCTCAGGCAATTCTGGGACTTAAAGTCCAATGAAAGAATTTCTGTCCAGACATGGTGGGTGTTCCATGACTGGACATTTTCAATAAGAGACTGGGCAGCCATTTCCCTGGAATGGTATAGGGTTTCCTGCCTGAGCAAGGGTTAGACTAAATGGCCTCTAAAGTTCCCTCCAACTCTGCTATTCTGTATTTTTGCTACCAGGAGCTCATTTCTCATACATGGGGCTGCATTGCCATCTAGTGGTTTTTAATAGAAATTTCACATAAAGGCATTTTGGCAAAATATTATAGGTACAGGTGAAACACCTTCATTTTAACCATCATCAAAAGAAATCACAACGGCTGGATTTGGGTCTACTGGCTACGTGCCTCCTTGGGGCTGTTTTTGCTGCTTATGCAGTTCTGAACAACATCAAAAGAAGTTTCATGTGATAGAGATATGAAGTACTGATGGTGGTGTGTGTGGTGCTCTTTGACCTTAGCTGTTTCTTGCAGACCTTTCATTGCCCAATAAGGTAATCCCATCAGTGCTCATTCCCCTTTGTTGCGCTCTGATAAATCTATGCCTCAATTATTGTGTATGATTCAGGGTTTATTGACTGGCTAAAACAAATTCAGAGAAGGAACTACAACAAAGATAAATATATGTCCAGTGTTTGCAGACTGAAAAAAACCCTGATCCCATCATCTGGAGAAATGCATCCATTTATGTGGACAGAAAAGAACTGTGATAACTATGTTCAGATACATTAAAAAAGCCCCCCAAATAGGGACAGAAATAATGTTTGTACATTACAGTCAAGTAAATATTGCATAAACCAGGGGAGTCCAACTTTAGCAACTTTAAGACTTGTGGACTTCAATTCCCAGAATTCTTCAGCTGGTCATGCTGGCTGAGGAATTCTGGGAGTTGGTTCAAAAGTTTCCAAGGTTGGAGACTCAACTCCCAGAATTCCCCAGCCAGAATTATGTACCTCAACTCAGAATTCCTCAGCCACACTTGTTGACTTCAACTCCCAGAATTCCCCAGCCAGACCTATGGACCTCAACTCCCAGAATTCCTCAGCCAGACTTGTTGAGTTCAGCTCCCAGAATTCCTCAGCCAGACTTATGGACTTCAATTCCCAAAATGCCTCAGCCAGCCATGAAGTCATGGAGTTGAAATTCACAAGGCTGGCTGAAGAATTCTGGGAGTTAAAGTCCACAAATCTGGCTGAGGAATTCTGGGAGTTGAAGTCTCTAAACTTGGCACCTTGTGGACTTCAATTCCCAGAATTCCTCAGCCAGCCATGAAGTCCATGGAGTTGAAATTCACAAGCCTGGTTGAGGAATTCTGGGAATTTAAATTTAAATAACAAGTAGAAAATCCTTAAAGAAAAATCCAACCTAGAACAATTAATTAGTGAAAAGATTTGCATCCAGACTTGGTGGATATTGCATCACTGGACATTTTCAATAAGAGACTGGGCAGCCATTTGCCTGGAATGGTATAGGGTTTCCTGCCTGAGCAAGGGTTAGACTAGATGGCCTCTAAAGTTCCCTCCAACTCTGTTATTCTGTATTTTTGCTACCAGGAGCTCATTTCTCAAACGTGGGGCTGCAGTGCCATCTAGTGGTTTTGAACAGAAATTTCATGTCAAGGGAATTTGGCAAAACACTATAGTTACAGGGGAAATAATGATAGATCACACCTGAATCCAACACATCTTCATTTTAACCACCATCAAAGGAAATCACAACAGCTGGATTGGGGTCTACCGGCTACATGCCTGCTCGGTGCTGTTTTTGCTGCTGACGCACTTCTGAACAACATCAAAAGAAGTTTCATGTGATAGAGATATGAAGTACTGATTATGATGTGTGTGGTGCTCTTTGGGCTTAGCTTTCCTTGCAGACCTTTCATTGCCCACTTTGGTAACCTCATCAGTGCTAGGTGTGGTCATTCCCCTCTGTTGCGCTCTGATAAATCTACGCCTCAATTATTGTGTATGGTTCTGGGTTTATTGACTGATTAAAGCAAGAAAGATAATACAGGGGCCTGAAGACATGCTCTGTATGGGCAGACTGAAAAAAACCTGTATGTTCACCTAGATAAATGTATCCATTCATGTGGACAGGAGAAAATTGTGGTAACCATGTTTAAGTACATAAAACACTTGTGTAAGAGGAATGCTCCAATCTAGGACCAGAAATAATGGGGCTAAATGACAGTCACATAACTTTGTTGAACAGAGCATTGCATAAACCAGGGATGTCCAAACTTGGAAACTTGTGGACTTCAAATCCCAGAATTCCTCAGCCAGCCACAAAGTCAACAAGTTCAAATTCACAAGCCTGCTGGGGAATTCTGGGAGTTGGTCCACAAGCCAGGCTGAGGAATTCTGGGAGTTGAAGTCTGCAAGTTGCTAAGGTTGGAGATTCAACTCCCAGAATTCCTCAGCCTGACTTGTGGAGTTCAACTCCCAGAATTACTCAGCCTGACTTGTGGAGTTCAACTCCCAGAATTCCTCATCCAGCCTTATGAATTTCACCTCCATGACTTCATGGCTGGCTGAGGAATTCTGGGAATTGAAGATCATAAGTCTGGCTGAGGAATTCTGGGAGTTGAAGTCCAATGGAAGAATTTCTGGCCAGACATGGTGGGTGTTCCACCAATGGACATTTTCAATAAGAGACTGGGCAGCCATTTGCCTGGAATGGTATAGGGTTTCCTGCCTGAACAAGGGTTAGACTAAATGGCCTCTAAAGTTCCCTCCAACTCTGCTATTCTGTATTTTTGCTAACAGGAGCTCATTTCTCAAACGTGGGGTTGCAGTGCCATCTAGTGGTTTTGAATGGTAATTTCATATAAAGGCATTTTGGCAAAATACTATAGGTACAGGTGAAACACACATCTTCATTTTAACCATCATCAAGGAAATCACAACTGCTGGATTTGGGTCTACTGGCTACGTGCCTCCTTGGTGCTGTTTTTGCTGCTTATGCAGTTCTGAACAACATCAAAAGAAGTTTCATGTGATAGAGATATGAAGTACTGATGGTGGTGTGTGTGGTGCTCTTTGACCTTAGCTGTTTCTTGCAGACCTTTCATTGCCCAATAAGGTAATCCCATCAGTGCTCATTCCCCTTTGTTGCGCTCTGATAAATCTATGCCTCAATTATTGTGTATGATTCAGGGTTTATTGATTGGCTAAAACAAATTCAGAGAAGGAACTACCACAAAGATCAATACATGTCCAGTGTTTGCAGACTGAAAAAAACCCTGATCCGATCATCTGGAGAAATGCATCCATTTATGTGGACAGAAAAGAACTGTGATAACTACGTGCTGAAGAGGCACGTAACCGGTAGACCCCAATCCAACTGTTGTGATTTCCTTTGATGATGGTTAAAATGAAAATGTGTTAGATTTAGATGTGATCTACCTTTATTTCAACTTATAACTATAGTATTTTGCCCAATTCCCTTGATGTGAAATTTCTGTTCAAAACCACTAGATGGCACTGCAGCCCCACGTTTGAGAAATGAGCTCCTGGTAGCAAAAATACAGAATAGCAGAGTTGGAGGGAACTTTAGAGGCCATTTAGTCTAACCCTTGCTCAGGCAGGAAATACTGTACCATTCCAGGCAAATGGCTGCCCAGACTCTTACTGAAAATGTCCAGTGATGGAAAACCCATCATGTCTGGACACAAATCCTTCCACTGATTAAATGTTCTAGATTTTTCTTTAAGTATTTTCTACCTGTTATTTCTAGTCTGCACTCAGGTGCTTTGGAGAATAAGTCAATTCCCTCTTTTCTGTGATTATCCCTCAGTTACTGGAAGGTAGTTATCAAGTTTAAGACGTGTGGACTTCAGCTCCCAGAATTCCTCAGCCAGGCTTGTGGACTTCAATTCCCAGAATTCCTCAGCCAGGCTTTTGAATTTCAACTCCATGACTTCATGGCTGGCTGAAGCATTCTGGGAATTGAAGTCCATAACTCTAGCTGAGGAATTCTGGGAATTGAAGTCCATAAGTCTGGCTGAGGAATTCTGGGAGTTGAGGTCCATAGGTCTGGCTGGGGAATTCTGGGAATTGAGTCTCCAACCTTGGCAACTTTTGGACCAATTCCCAGAATTCCTCAGCCAGACTTATGGACTTCAACTCCCAGAATTCTTTAGCCAGCATGACCAGCTGAACAATTCTGGGAATTGAAATCCACAAGTCTTAAAGTTGCTAAAGTTGGACTCCCCTGGTTTATGCAATATTTACTTGAGTGTAATGTACACCCATTATTTCTTTTCCTATTTGGGGGGCATTTTTAATGTATCTGAACATAGTTATCACAGTTCTTTTCTGTCCACATAAATGGATGCATTTCTCCAGATGATCGGATCAGGGTTTTTTTCAGTCTGCAAACACTGGACATGTATTTATCTTTGTTGTAGTTCCTTCTCTGAATTTGTTTTAGCCAGTCAATAAACCCTGAATCATACACAATAATTGAGGCATAGATTTATCAGAGCGCAACAAAGGGGAATGAGCACTGATGGGATTACCTTATTGGGCAATGAAAGGTCTGCAAGAAACAGCTAAGGTCAAAGAGCACCACACACACCACCATCAGTACTTCATATCTGTATCACATGAAACTTCTTTTGATGCTGTTCAGAACTGCATAAGCAGCAAAAACAGCACCAAGGAGGCACGTAGCTAGTAGACCCAAATCCAGCCGTTGTGATTTCTTTTGATGATGGTTAAAATGAAGGTGTTTCACCTGTACCTATAATATTTTGCCAAAATGCCTTTATGTGAAATTTCTATTCAAAACCACTAGATGGCAATGCAGCCCCATGTATGAGAAATGAGCTCCTGGTAGCAAAAATACAGAATAGCAGAGCAGGAGGGAACTTTAGAGGCCATTTAGTCTAACCCTTGTTCAGGCAGGAAACCCTATAGCATTCTAGGCAAATGGCTGCCCAGTCTCTTATTGAAAATGTCCAGTGGTGGAAAACCCATCATGTCTGAACACAAATCCTTCCATTGATTAATTGTTCCACATCAGGAAATTTCTCTTTAATCCTAGATTAGATTTCTCTTTAAGGATTTTCTACCTGTTATTTCTAGCCTGCCCTCGGGTGCTTTGGAGAATAAGTCAAGTCCCTCTTTTCTGTGATTGTCCCTCAGTTATTGGAAGGCAGTTATCAAGTTTAAGACGTGTGGACTTCAACTCCCAGAATTTCTCGGCCAGGCTTGTGGACTTCAATTCCCAGAATTCCTCAACCAGGCTTTTGAATTTCAACTCCATGACTTCATGACTGGCTGAGGCATTCTGGGAAGTCCCTAAGTCTAGCTAAGGAATTCTGGGAATTACATAAGTCTGGCTGAGGAATTCTAGGAGTTGAAGTCAACAAGTGTGGCTGAGGAATTCTGGGAGTTGAGGTCCATAGGCCTGGTTCAGGAATTCTGGGAGTTGAGTCTCCAATCTTGGCAACTTTTGGACCAATTCCCAGAATTCCTCAGCCAGACTTATGGACTTCAACTCCCAGAATTCTTTAGCCAGCATGACCAGCTGAAGAATTCTGGGAATTGAAATCCACAAGTCTTAAAGTTGCTAAAGTTGGACTCCCCTGGTTTATGCAATATTTACTTGACTGTAATGTACACCCATTATTTCTTTTCCTATTTGGGGGGCATTTTTAATGTATCTGAACATAGTTATCACAGTTCTTTTCTGTCCACATAAATGGATGCATTTCTCCAGATGATCGGATCAGGGTTTTTTTCAGTCTGCAAACACTGGGCATGTATTTATCTTTGTTGTAGTTCCTTCTCTGAATTTGTTTTAGCCAGTCAATAAACCCTGAATCATACACAATAATTGAGGCATAGATTTATCAGAGCGCAACAAAGGGGAATGAGCACTGATGGGATTACCTTATTGGGCAATGAAAAGTCTGCAAGAAACAGCTAAGGTCAAAGAGCACCACAGACCCCATACTCAGTACTTCATATGTGTATCACATGAAACTTCTTTTGATGTTGTTCAGAAGTGCGTCAGCAGCAAAAACAGCACCAAGGAGGCACGTAGCCAGTAGACCCAAATCCAGCCGTTGTGATTTCTTTTGATGATGGTTAAAATGAAGGTGTTTCACCTGTACCTATAATATTTTGCCAAAATGCCTTTATGTGAAATGTCTATTCAAAACCACTAGATGGCACTGCAACCCCACGTTTGAGAAATGAGGTCCTGGTAGCAAAAATACAGAATAGCAGAGCAGGAGGGAACTTTAGAGGCCATTTAGTCTAACCCTTGCTCAGGCAGGAAACCCTATACCATTCCAGGCAAATGGCTGCCCAGTCTCTTATTGAAAATGTCCAGTGATGGAAAACCCATCATGTCTGAACACAAATCCTTCCATTGATTAATTGTTCCACATCAGGAAATTTCTCTTTAATCCTAGATTAGATTTCTCTTTAAGGATTTTCTACCTGTTATTTCTAGTCTGCCCTCGGGTGCTTTGGAGAATAAGTCAATTCCCTCTTTTCTGTGATTGTCCCTCAGTTACTGGAAGGCAGTTATCAAGTTTAAGACGTGTGGACTTCAACTCCCAGAATTCCTCAGCCAGGCTTGTGGACTTCAATTCCCAGAATTCCTCAACCAGGTTTTTGAATTTCAACTCCATGACTTCATGGCTGGCTGAGGCATTCTGGGAATTGAAGTCCATAACCCTAGCTGAGGAATTCTGGGAATTGAAGTCCATAAGTCTGGCTGAGGCATTCTGGGAGTTGAGGTCCATAGGTCTGGCTGGGGAATTCTGGGAGTTGAGTCTCCAACCTTGGCAACTTTTGGACCAATTCCCAGAATTCCTCAGCCAGACTTATGGACTTCAACTCCCAGAATTCTTTAGCCAGCATGACCAGCTGAAGAATTCTGGGAATTGAAATCCACAAGTCTTAAAGTTGCTAAAGTTGGACTCCCCTGGTTTATGCAATATTTACTTGACTGTAATGTACACCCATTATTTCTTTTCCTATTTGGGGGGCATTTTTAATGTATCTGAACATAGTTATCACAGTTCTTTTCTGTCCACATAAATGGATGCATTTCTCCAGATGATCGGATCAGGGTTTTTTTCAGTCTGCAAACACTGGGCATGTATTTATCTTTGTTGTAGTTCCTTCTCTGAATTTGTTTTAGCCAGTCAATAAACCCTGAATCATACACAATAATTGAGGCATAGATTTATCAGAGCGCAACAAAGGGGAATGAGCACTGATGGGATTACCTTATTGGGCAATGAAAGGTCTGCAAGAAACAGCTAAGGTCAAAGAGCACCACACACACCACCATCAGTACTTCATATCTGTATCACATGAAACTTCTTTTGATGCTGTTCAGAACTGCATAAGCAGCAAAAACAGCACCAAGGAGGCACGTAGCTAGTAGACCCAAATCCAGCCGTTGTGATTTCTTTTGATGATGGTTAAAATGAAGGTGTTTCACCTGTACCTATAATATTTTGCCAAAATGCCTTTATGTGAAATTTCTATTCAAAACCACTAGATGGCACTGCAACCCCACGTTTGAGAAATGAGGTCCTGGTAGCAAAAATACAGAATAGCAGAGCAGGAGGGAACTTTAGAGGCCATTTAGTCTAACCCTTGCTCAGGCAGGAAACCCTATACCATTCCAGGCAAATGGCTGCCCAGTCTCTTATTGAAAATGTCCAGTGATGGAAAACCCATCATGTCTGAACACAAATCCTTCCATTGATTAATTGTTCCACATCAGGAAATTTCTCTTTAATCCTAGATTAGATTTCTCTTTAAGGATTTTCTACCTGTTATTTCTAGTCTGCCCTCGGGTGCTTTGGAGAATAAGTTAATTCCCTCTTTTCTGTGATTGTCCCTCAGTTACTGGAAGGCAGTTATCAAGTTTAAGACGTGTGGACTTCAACTCCCAGAATTCCTCAGCCAGGCTTGTGGACTTCAATTCCCAGAATTCCTCAACCAGGTTTTTGAATTTCAACTCCATGACTTCATGGCTGGCTGAGGCATTCTGGGAATTGAAGTCCATAACCCTAGCTGAGGAATTCTGGGAATTGAAGTCCATAAGTCTGGCTGAGGCATTCTGGGAGTTGAGGTCCATAGGTCTGGCTGGGGAATTCTGGGAGTTGAGTCTCCAACCTTGGCAACTTTTGGACCAATTCCCAGAATTCCTCAGCCAGACTTATGGACTTCAACTCCCAGAATTCTTTAGCCAGCATGACCAGCTGAAGAATTCTGGGAATTGAAATCCACAAGTCTTAAAGTTGCTAAAGTTGGACTCCCCTGGTTTATGCAATATTTACTTGACTGTAATGTACACCCATTATTTCTTTTCCTATTTGGGGGGCATTTTTAATGTATCTGAACATAGTTATCACAGTTCTTTTCTGTCCACATAAATGGATGCATTTCTCCAGATGATCGGATCAGGGTTTTTTTCAGTCTGCAAACACTGGGCATGTATTTATCTTTGTTGTAGTTCCTTCTCTGAATTTGTTTTAGCCAGTCAATAAACCCTGAATCATACACAATAATTGAGGCATAGATTTATCAGAGCGCAACAAAGGGGAATGAGCACTGATGGGATTACCTTATTGGGCAATGAAAGGTCTGCAAGAAACAGCTAAGGTCAAAGAGCACCACACACACCACCATCAGTACTTCATATCTGTATCACATGAAACTTCTTTTGATGCTGTTCAGAACTGCATAAGCAGCAAAAACAGCACCAAGGAGGCACGTAGCTAGTAGACCCAAATCCAGCCGTTGTGATTTCTTTTGATGATGGTCAAAATGAAGGTGTTTCACCTGTACCTATAATATTTTGCCAAAATGCCTTTATGTGAAATTTCTATTCAAAACCACTAGATGGCAATGCAGCCCCATGTATGAGAAATGAGGTCCTGGTAGCAAAAATACAGAATAGCAGAGCAGGAGGGAACTTTAGAGGCCATTTAGTCTAACCCTTGCTCAAGCAGGAAACCCTATACCATTCCAGGCAAATGGCTGCCCAGTCTCTTATTGAAATGTCCAGTGATGGAAAACCCATCATATCTGAACACAAATCCTTCTATTGATTAATTGTTCCACATCAGGAAATTTCTCTTTAATCCTAGATTAGATTTCTCTTTAAGGATTTTCTACCTGTTATTTCTAGCCTGCCCTCGGGTGCTTTGGAGAATAAGTCAATTCCCTCTTTTCTGTGATTGTCCCTCAGTTATTGGAAGGCAGTTATCAAGTTTAAGACGTGTGGACTTCAACTCCCAGAATTCCTCGGCCAGGCTTGTGGACTTCAATTCCCAGAATTCCTCAACCAGGCTTTTGAATTTCAACTCCATGACTTCATGGCTGGCTGAGGCATTCTGGGAAGTCCATAAGTCTAGCTAAGGAATTCTGGGAATTGCATAAGTCTGGCTGAGGCATTCTAGGAGTTGAAGTCAACGAGTGTGGCTGAGGAATTCTGGGAGTTGAGGTCCATAGGTCTGTTTCAAGAATTCTGGGAGTTGAGTCTCCAATCTTGGCAACTTTTGGACCAATTCCCAGAATTCCTCAGCCAGACTTATGGACTTCAACTCCCAGAATTCTTTAGCCAGCATGACCAGCTGAAGAATTCTGGGAATTGAAATCCACAAGTCTTAAAGTTGCTAAAGTTGGACTCCCCTGGTTTATGCAATATTTACTTGACTGTAATGTACACCCATTATTTCTTTTCCTATTTGGGGGGCATTTTTAATGTATCTGAACATAGTTATCACAGTTTGTGATTTCCTTTGATGATGGTTAAAATGGAGATGTGTATTTCACCTGTACCTATAGTATTTTGCCAAATTCCTTTTATGTGAAATCTCCATACTGAACCACTAGATGGCACTACAAGCCCACATTTGAGAAATGAGCTCCTGGTAGCAAAAATACAGAATAGCAGAGTTGGAGGGAACTTTGGAGGTCATCTAGTCTAACCCTTGCTCAGGCAGGAAACCCTATACCATTCCAGGCAAATGGCTGCCCAGTCTCTTATTGAAAATGTCCAATGATGGAACACCCACCATGTCTTGGATGCAAATCCTTCCACTGATTAATTGTTCCACATAATGAAATTTCTCCTTAGTTCTAGACTGGATTACTCTTTACGGATTTTCTACCTGATATTTCTAGTCCTGCCCTCAGGTGCTTTGGAGAATAAGTCAATTCCCTCTTTTCTGTGATTGTCCCTCAACTACTGGAAGGCAGTTATCAAGCTTAAGGCTTGTGGACTTCAGCTCCCAGAATTCCTCAGCCAGGCTTGCGAAGTTCAATTCCATGATTTCATTGGCTGGCTGAGGAAGTCCATAAATCTGGTTGAGCAATTCTGGGAATTGGTCCACAACAAGTCTTAAAGTTGCCAAGTTTGGCAGCTTTGGTTAACTCGCTGAGGAATTCTGGCAGTTGAAGTCCATATGTCTTCATGTTGCCCAGTTTGGGGATCCCTGGCATAAATGGAGGAGCTTTTTGTCATATTTAGGTTATCTGAATGAAGGTCTTCTGCTGAGCCTAGCAAGTCTCTAGAGCAGGGGGTCTTCAACTTTGGTCCTTTTATGACTTTTGGACTTTGACTCCCAGCCTGGCTGAGGAATTCTGGGGGTCGAAGTCCACAAGTCATCAAAGGGCCAAGGTTGAAGACCCCCTGCCTTGGATTGTGCATTTTCCCTACCAAGGAAATCCAGATAGATCCTGACTCATGTCCTTTAGCAAAAGTAACTGGGTCGCCAGTGCAGAGCTGCTGGTGGGGAAAACTGCGAGTTATGGTTTCCGATCATATAATGAGTAACTCAGCTGCCAATGGAGGTTTCCAGCAGAATGACATTTCGGAAACCCCATTCTCTGTGCCCGGATAACAGGTAACAACGTGCAGTCATAAAAATGCCAGTTAATGTTGTTAATGTTCCTGGCTCCCAAGTTAGCAGAATCTTGCAGCTTTCTGTTAAATATGCGGACAGGATAAATGACCTTTGGTTGGTAACATCATGCGTCACGTAAAGTATCCGAAGTTTCCTTTTTTTGGTTATGTGCGGAGAACACCAAGGATGGGCGCAATGCAGCCCATCTCAAAAGCTTGTCCTTTGCTCACCAGCCAAAGTAGCTTGACTGCGAAGGCTTGACCATGTCTTATTTTTAGACTTGCATTTGTTATTTACAGTATGGATCTGACGCGATCCTGTCTGGGATGTTTTGAGGTTGAAGAACTGAAATACATTGAAATCTGTGAAGTAACCCATAAACAATTCTTTGATTTATTCTCGCTCTTTCTCTTTCTCTCTCTGTCTCTCTATTTCTCTGGTGCTCTCTCTATTTCTTTGTTTCTCTTTCTCTGTTCTCTTTCTATTTTTTCTCTTTCTTTCTCTCTTTCTTTGTCTTTGTCTATTTCTTTTGCTGTTTTTATTTCTGTTTCCCTCTCTTTGTCTTTCTCTGTTTCTCCCTCCTTCCCCTTTTTCTTTTTTCTCTCTCTTTTCTCTGTCTCTCTCTTTCTCTCTCCCTGTTTCCTTCTCTCTCTCTCTCTCTCTCCTCCTTTTATATGCCTTAGTTAAAGACAGGAAAGAAAGAAAGAAAGAAAGAAAGAGAGGAAGGAAGGAAGGAAGGAAGGAAGGAGAAAGAGAAGGAAGGAAGAAGGAAAGAAAGAAAGAAAGTGGAGGAAGGGGGAGGGAAGGAAGGAAGGAAGGAAGGAATCATACTCCAAGAAAAAAATTAAAGTTGCTGCTTTAATTCTGAGTGAAATTGGTGTTTTGAATCAAAACTGATCTGCATCCATTTAATACATAAATACACACACACACACACACACCCCCTACAATTGCACTCTTATTCCAACACAACCCTGATTTTGCACACAAACAACACCGCCCTGGGGCAGAAAGAAACCAGAATTGTGTATAAAAGTAAACTTGTGCTTTTATTTATTAATTAAAAAAAAATTACAATCAGACACCATCCTGTTGTATTTCAGAAAGCATGGGCTTCTATTTTTTTTAAAAAGGACACAAATTTAGCTTATTATTATAATCCCTTTTTTCATTTATATTAATAATATTAATTTTTTAGGCTGAACTGTTTTACTCCCACACTCTCTGGACTTCCTGGTACTGAGAAATAGATAGATGGATGGATGGATGGATGGATGGACGGATAGATGGAGATGAAGAGAGACTCTAGAGAGTGAACTAATGGTTCGGAATGAAATATGATTTTTTTTTGTGTCTGTTGATGTGAAAACATATAGTTTGTTAAGCGAGAAAAAGAAAGAACGAAAGAAAGAGAAAGAAAAAAAGAAGAGAAAGAGAAAGGAAAGAAAAAAGAAAGGAAGGAAGGAAAGGAAGGAGAGAAGGAAGGAAGGGATATGGAGGAAGGAAGGAGACAGGAATGAGAGAAGGAAGAAAGAAAGGAATATGAAAGAAAGGAAGGAAGAAGGAAGGAAAGAAAGAAAGGAAGGAAGGAAGGAAAGAAAGAAAGGAAGAAAGAAAGAAAGAAAGAAAGAAAGGAAGAAAGAAAGAAAGAAAGAAAGAAAGTCCTTTATTTCCCCAGCTTCAGCTACTGTTCCTCTGACCCACCAAGTTTCAAGTCAACAAAAGCCCACTGAGAAAAAATGAAAAGTCCTGTGAAGAAATATTTCCTTCCCTCCCTCTCCTTCCAAGATTATCTTCTTTGGTGCAAAGAAAGCCATCTATGGACAAGGAAAAAGAACGCATGTTTCGAACAAGGCTTTCCCAACCCACACTCCACAAAAAAAAAAAAAAAAAAAAAATAGAAACTGGTCAAAGGGAGCCACAGAGTAAGCGCTCACAACAACAACACGGATGCTTTGGTACACACGTTCCAGCTTCGTCGCCAATCGCTCTCTCTTCTCAATTTTTTTCTGGGTGGGGTGGGGAGAAAGGCTCTATTTTTTTCTCCCACCCTTTTTATTCTGGTTTCCCCCCCCCTCGGTCAATGCCAAAAAAGAAAAAGAAAAAGAAGAAAAAAAAAAGATCCTTTATGCTCTCTTCTGCCTTCCTTCTAAGTTCCTAAAACTGGAAGGTCGGACTTTCATCTCCGCAAAGGCGATGGAATGCTCGTGGCCTTTCCAGTGGAACCAGTTGACGCCCTGCAAAAAAAACAACAGAAAGCCGTGCCGTGAACTCGGAGGAAGGGAGGCGATGTGGATATTTTTGTCAATGGCCGACTAATTATATTTTAATTTGATTCATCAATGGAGGAGAATCTTTGGAAGCTCGGGGTTGAAATGAGGGAGTCCTTGGTGCTCTCTGAACTGGGTGGCTTTCTTGCAGATGTTTCATGACCCAAATTAGATGACATCATCAGTGGTTGAAGAGAGTGTTTACAGGGAGGAGGAGGAGGAGGTGATGTAGAGTCCCTGGTGGTTTAGTTTTTAAAAAGAGACTGGACAATCATCTGTCAGAGATGGTATAGGTCCTCCTGCTTGAGCAGGGGGCTGGACTAGAAGACCTCCAAGGTCCCTTCTAGCTCTATTCTATTCTATTCTATTCTATTCTATTCTATTCTATTCTATTCTATTCTATTCTATTCTATTCTAATCTTCAATGCTAATGGAGGCCAATTGACTCAACCAGAACTACTTACCTGGCTGTGGCTGTTGTCTCCGTACCGACCCATAAGGTTGACCCGATGGCAGTTTTTGTACCAGAACGCCCCTTTGTACGATAAGGCACAATTTGTGATGGCAGAGTCGTGGTCCTTGTCAAAAGTGGAGAACGGTCGCACGTTGTGGTAACTCATGGAATCACCTAGAGGATGGGAAGAGGAGAATATTTTTGACATGTAAATAAGGATAGTTGTATTACTGTCGGGATTATTATTACTATTATGGCCACGGAGCACCGGATTTTCAGAACAAAAGACAGAAGCAGCTAGCAGAAGAGAGTATTTGCAGCTCAGGGTTTCCTGCAGATGTTTCATTACCCAACTAAGTAACATCATCAGTGCTAGAAGGAAGTAGGGTTTGCAGAGTGGAGGAGGAGGAAGACTGTGGGGTCCTCGGTGCTCTCTGAGCTCTGATGTTTTCTTGCAGACATTTCATGACCCAGCTAGGGAACTTCACCAGTGTTAGAAGGGAGTGGGGTTTGCAGAAGGGAGGAGGAGGGGGGAGGAGGAAGATTATATGGTTTTAGGTGCTCTCTGAGCATGGTTGTTTTCTTGCAGATGTTTCATGACCCAACTAGGTAACATCATCATCATTAGTGCTAGAAGGGTTTGCAGGGAGGAAGAGGAGGAGAAAGAGAAGGAGGAGGAGATGGTGGTGGTGGTGGTACTGGACTGTGGGGTCTTCGATGCTCTCTGAGCTTGGTGGTTTTTTTGCAGATGTTTCATGGTTCAACTAGGTAACATCACCAATGCTAATGATGCACTGATGGAACACTGATGATGTTCCCTAGTTGGGTCATGAAACATCAGCAAGAAAACCACCAAGCTCAGAGAGCACCAAGGACCCCATAGTCCTCCTCCTTGCAAACTCCCTTCCAGCACTGATGATGTTACCGAGTTGGGTCATGAAACGTCAGCAAGAAAACCACCCAGCTCAGACAGCACCGAGGACCCCAGAGAAATGGCTGCCAATCCTACTTTTCACAAAACAATCAGAAAGATCTACCTGCATTGCCACTGTAGCCATCTACTTTCAGCCGATAGCGTGTCCTGGCATCACCCACAGTAAACTTGTTGTAGAGAGCATACGCAGTCTCTCCGCGGTCGCGCAGATCCACCCTCAGCTCATACTGGCCTTGGGAAGTGATTTTGTGAAGCTTGTCCAGCCCTGCGAAAACAAAAAGCCAACAACTAAGTGATTGGAGATTGTCCAGTGGCCATCTTTGTGTCACTTGCCTTCAACTCTTAAGAGTTTTAGGAAAACACACATTTGAACTCAAACATTCATCTGTCAGAGGGTTTTTTTTTTAAAAAAAAACATTCATAATCTGCAATAGAATGGACTGCTCGTCGCAACCTCCATGGATGCATTGCTCGAAAAAACGTGGCATAATTTGTGTGTTGAAGTGGTGGCACAAAATATCTAACAAGTGTAGCTCAATCTATTGACCTTCATTGTAGTGGGTTTAGACCAGGGGTCTTCAGATTTGGCCCTTTTATGACTTGTGGACTTCAACTCCCAGAATTCCTCAGCCAGCTGAAATTACCCCCCCATGTGTTTATTGGGCCCACCAATGTTTTGGACTTTATGTGTTATGGGTTTTAGTCTGCATGGCCACATGTTAGAGATGAATGAAACTGTAATTGAAATTATCTGCTTCCCACCACCAGTTGTAACGGTTGATAACGTGATTTTGGAAACAAGTAAGCTTGGTAGGAGTGACATCATGGTGGGAAACCTTATTGGATTTTACCATTCTAGTGAAGCATACAGGAGTTTGAAGTCCTGCATATTCATTTAGCAGAACCAATAGATCTTGATTGACTCAATAAACTATGTAGCCACCTACCTAGCCAGAATTCATTGTTGGGATCTCCAAAGCCACTCTCATAAGTCCTCCAGTTCTGGTAGAAGTTTACTTCGCCGTTCTGCCTTCTCAGAAAGACCTGTGAGGAATCCCAATGCAATTAGGGTCATTTTAGAGAACGGTAAACAGGATCTGAGCTGGACATTAGCCAGCACAACTTCCTTAACCTTCCTTACTATGGGTTGCTCTCTAAAGTCTTGCGATCAATTAGGAAAGACATCCAAGGTGAGAAGCTAAGGTACGGCAGGAGTTTCTCTGAAGCGTAGGAGAAGCTTCTGCCATTTCTTAGGTTCTCCATGCACCGGTGCAAATCACACACACACACACACACAAAAACACTTTAAGAAGGGAAGAAGAAGCCAAAGAGAGAAATACATACAATCCACCCGCCTCCGTCAGAACTCATGTCGCAGTACACTTCCAGGGGCTGAGACTGATTGCCGTTGAGATAAATGGTGTAGAGTCCAGAGGCGATTTCTCCATTCAGCAGAGCTTGGGAGCAGTCTCTGGGGAAAGGGTAGAGGAGTCCAGCTGCAGGCAAGGGAAGAGAAGGGAAGTCAGGATGTGTTGTCGAAGAGGACATTTGCCTCCTCCTCCTCCTTCTCCTCTTTTACCTTCTCCTCCTTCTCCTTCTTTTTCTCCTCCTCTTTTACCTTCTCTTCCTTCTCCTCCTCCTCTTTTACCTTCCCCTCTTTCTCCTCCTCCTCTTTTACCTTCCCCTCCTCTTTTACTTTCTCCTCCTTCTCCTTCTCCTCCTCCTTTTACCTTCTCCTCCTCTTTTACTTTCTGCTCCTTCTCTCTTCCTCCTCTTTTACCTTCTTCTCCTTCTCCTCCTCCTTTTACCTTCGCCTCCTCCTCTTTCTCCTCCTTCTCTCTTCCTCCTCCTTTTACCTTCTCCTCCTCTTTTATTTTTTCCTCCTTCTCCTCCTCCTCCTCCTCCTCTTTTACCTTCTCCTCCGCCTTTTCCTTTCCCCTCCTTCTCCTACTTTCCCCTCCTTTTCTTTCTCCTCTTTTACCTTCTCCTCCTCCTCTTTTATCTTCTTCTCCTCCCCCTCCTCCTTCTCCCTATTGACATTCTCTGTCTCTTCCCTCTCTCCACACAATGTTTGCATTACAACCATTAGGATTAAAAAGAAAAAGAAAGCTAGACCTGGGGACTGTGGTCAGTGGAGGGGGTGTGGAATGCAGTTCTGTCCCTCCCAGCTTACAGTATTTCATTTTTTTTTCTGGCCCGTTATAAAACTGTGTTATGCTTCACTTTCTTTTTGCAAAGAGTAATCTATTGTTCCAGATTTATGCCAATGGGGAAACGGGAGGATTTTCTTTGCATAATCTCTGCCTATGTCTTCCATGAGCACCACATCATGCTTCCCGTACAACACAATAATCACAGAAAAGAAGGAATTGTATTCTATCACACCCCACTCCTTCAGAGGCTGCCAAGATTTTTGAATAGCAAATTTCATTTCATCTCACCATTTTCTACCTCTTTCTTCTTCTTCTTCTTCTTTTTGCTTTTAATTTATCCTTCTTCCTCTCCCCCCCCCGCCCCCCAAATGGAATTGCCCTATGACTTTCTTTGGAAAAGGCCATCCCTTACTTGTGGTGAACGTGGTTTGGATGAAGTTGCTCTTTAATGTGTGGAACAGTGCCTGAAGATTTGCTGTGTACAAAGTGGATGAACTCAAGTCCACCAGGCTATAAGAAGTCAATTCGGGCCCCAGGACCACTTCCTGCCAGAGATATAAAGGTAGAAGACCAAGAAAGAATGAAGATGGATGCTGGTTGAATAATACATACAACTTTAAGAAAACGGTTCCGAAGACTGATGAAATTCGGGCTGTAATTGTCTCCCAGCTTTACTTCATTCCCATTTTTGGATCTAGAGTAGAGTAGGGTAGGGTAGGGTAGGGTAGAATAGAAATAAGGAATGGAATGGAATGGAATGGAATGGAATAGAATAGAATAGAATAGAATAGAATAGAATAGAATAGAATAGAATAGAATAGAATAGAATAGAATAGAATAGAATAGAACAGAACAGAATAGAATAACAGAGTTGGGAGGGACCTTGGAAGTCTTCTAGTCCAACCCCCTACTCAGGCAAGAAACCCTATATCATTTCAGAAAAATGAGTGTGCAATCTCTTCTTAAAAACCTCCAGTGATGGAGCACCCACTACTTCTGGAGGCAGGTTGTCCCACTGGTTAATTGTTCTAACTGTCAGGAAATTCCTCCTTAGATCCAGGTTGCTTCTCTCCTTGATGAGTTTCCATCCATTGATTCTTGTCCTGCCCTCAGGTGCTTTGGAGAATAGGTTGACTCCCTCTTCTTTGTGGCAACCCCTGAGATATTGGAACACTGCTATCATGTCATCCCTACTCCTTTTCTAGGAACAATACTTGTCCAAAAATTTCACATGAATGTACCATGTCCAAAACACCTCTGGTATGCCTGATTTAGCATGTCCATGACTTGTTTGGAGCTTATTAAATACAAAGATCTACCTCTATGAAAATAACTGCATTGAATTAACAGATGGACTGTTTTCTAGCAGACCTGAACTTCTTACAAGTCCATCTAAAATAAAAATGCCTTGAGTTGAGTTTAATTTCCAATCCTTCTATCCATGCAGTTTTTTCTTGACAACATCATGGACGCATCTATTGTCTTCCCTTTTGTCCCTTGACTTCCCAGTCTAGCCACTGGGAAATAGAAGAATAAGGAGAAAGCCCTTTAAATGCTACCAATAGAGCAATAGATGATTTGCATGTAAGAGAGGACCAATTCTGGACCTAAACCCTTACCTTGACTTTGCCATCAGCAGCTTCATAGATCAGGAGGTAGCCTGTGATAGATGCCTGGGGGGGCTTCCACGTGAGCAGGGCTGTTTCAAACTGGACATCTGAAGCAGTCAGAGCTTTGGGAGCATCAGGACCTAATATTGTGAGATGGTTTACAGGATTCAGCTTGACGGAACTCCATCAGCACAAATCTCTCATCCATCCATCCATCCATCCATCCATCCATCCATCCATCCATCTATCTATCTATCTATCTATCTCTATCTACTGTCTGTCTGTCTAAGTCTGTCCATCTGTCTAAGTCTGTCTGTCTATCTATCTGTCCATCCACCTACCTACCTACCTACCTATCTATCTACCTACCTACCTACCTACCTACCTACCTACCTACCTACCTATCTATCTATCTATCTATCCATCCATCCATCCATCCATCTATCATCTATCTATCTTAATCACAGTCCATTTTGAATACATAGTAGGAAAAAAAAGCATCTTGAGAGTTAACAAGGTTGATCCTCTAAGGTACGAATTTCCTGTTTTGGGACTTCCCTGAATAGGCCACTTTGGGACACAGAAACCTGGATCAGGTGTCACGACTTGACCCAACTTCAGGGATCTCAGCAAATGAGATGAAAGCCAGAACAAGTTACCTGTAATGAATTTGGCAGAGAGGATTCTGCTTTTCTGCGGGCCTTTGATGGCTTGAATCTTCAGGGTGTATTCGGTAGCTGGTCGAAGGCCAACGAGATCATATTCCATCGTGTTGCCGGATACTCTCCGTGTCACTTCTGCCTCTGAATGACCAATAAGGATAAACATAAGATAAATGAGCAAACGTGAGTTGTTCCTCTTGCTTTGCTTATTTTAAGAGACATCCATCCATCCAGTGCTTGTGGATGTTGACAAATTTCATGCTGGAGTGATCTGTGGCATGCAGAGTAGAGCTGCTGGGCTCAGCATGGTCTTTCTTCTGTGGAAGATAGCATTGGAAGGTTGTTGGGGTTTTGGTTTTTTTTGGGGGGGGGGAGAGAGAGAGGCATTTGTTCCCACAGCCACGCCAACGGAGTTGCATCTCTCTTTCAAGATCTCTTGAAAACAGCGCAGCAACATCAGCAGCCGGGCCTGGCCGCCACAATCCTAGCTATTTTGGATTAAAATTCTCACCACCCCTGCGCAGAAAGCCAGTTTTGCTTCCTTTTTAGTGGTGATATCACGGTTTTCTGGCCTTAAGGCTGTCACAAAATCACATGATTGGATTTGATGCTCACTTTTCCCGGAGTGGGAAAACTCGGAATAGCTCCAGAGCAATCAGAACTCACCTGCTTCTCCAAGATAGGAAATCAGGTATTCATCGACTGCGGCAAGGGCTGGCTGCCAAACAGCTAAAGCTTTGGAATCCGTGATGTTCACCACCCTCAGCCCGGACGGACTATCCAATTCTAGAAAGAGAGCAACACCGTTGCAATAAATGACAACTCCCTGCTTGAGCACACCGAACATACAACAATAGGATTGGAAAGGACCTTGGAGATCTCCTGCTCCAGCAATATGGACAATATTGTCCAATCCATTGAAGGATATGCGCACTGGGGTCATAATGGGAAGTTGTGCATGTACAGGTAGTCCTCAATTTACGGCGACAATTGAGCCCCCAGTTTATGTTGCTAAGTAAGAAATTGGTTGGGTGAGTTTTGCCCTATTTTGCAACTTGTTAAGCAAACCCCTGCCATTATTAAGTTATCCAGCCTTCCCCCATTGGCTTTGCTTGTCAGATGGTCGCTAAAGGGGGCATTGTATTGTATTGTATTGTATTGTATTGTATTCTATTCTATTTTCTATCTCGTATTGTATTGTATTGTATTGTATTCTATTTATAATTTCTATTTTCTATTTTATTCTATTCTATTTTCTATCTCGTATTGTATTGTATTGTATTATATTGTATTGTACTGTACTGTACTCTATTCTATTCTATTCTATTCTACTACGCTGCATGCGACTGACTCGTTCGATTGCCATCCAATTGACAGTGACCAAATTTCCAATAAAGAAGACAGAAGGGCCCACATAATCCCTCCAATTTCTCCCCCCAGAATGTGCCGAGTTCAAGAAGATGCAGTTAGGTGGACGTGTAGTCCAAATCAAAAAGAAAGGAATGTGCAAGTGGCTTTAAAAAAGATGTCGAAATAAAGCAGCCTGGCTTATATTCCCTCATTAAAAAGAGGCCCCTGGCTTAAAAAGTTCAGCCTGTACTCATCAATCTGCCTTTGTGGACAGCTCCTGTGTTTGTCTTTCCAACCTCAAGCCATTTCTTGGGGAAAACAAAACAGAGACTGGAGATGGCGTGGGAAGGGTTGAACAGAAGGCCAAAATTCAGTGGCGATTTTTCATCCTCTCTCTCAGCTTCCATGGTGCTTAATCAAAGGAGCTGTCATACTTTGCATTAAAGCTGGGGAAATTTTGTCTGCTTTGGGCTGAATCAGTTCGGCAAGAGGGTTGAGTTATGGCCTCATTACCAATTGCTGCCTTAAACTATTCCCCATCTGTAGACTCTCAGCAAGTAAGCCCTGAGCAAATGGATATAAATGAAAAGGGTTGAACTTTAAAGAGTGCAGAGAAGAGCAACAAAGATGATTGGGGACTGGAGACTAAAACATGAAGAATGGCTGCAGGAATTGGGCATGTCTAGTTTAATGAAGAGAAGGACCAGGGGGGACATGATAGCAGTATGTTCCAGTATTTGTGGGGCTGCCCCAAAGAACAGGGGGATCAAATTATTCTCCAAAGCACCAGAGGGCAGGACAAGAAGCAACGGATGGAAACTAATCAAGGAGAGAAGCAACCTAGAACTAAGGAGGAATTTCCTGACAGGGAGAACAAGTAATCAGTGGAACAACCTGCCTCCAGGAGTTGTGAGTGCTTCATTACTGGAGTTTTCAAAAGAGACTGGACAACCACTTGTCTGTAAGTTGTATAATGTTTCCTGCTTGAACAGGAAGATCTCCAAAGTCCCTTCCAACTCTGTTATTCTGTTATTCTGATCTCATGAGTTGGACATATATACTGCTTCACAGTGCTTTAAAGCCATTTTACGCAGTCAGCCTATTGCCCCACAACAATCTGGGTCCTGGATGGAAGGCTGAGTCAACCTTGAGCCAGTCAGGATCGAACTGCTGGCAGTTGGCAAAGTTAGCCTGCAGAATCAACCTGCAATTCTGCATTCCAACCACTGTGCCACCAGGGCTTTAGAGGTGAATTCAGAAATTCACGTTGACCTTGTTTTGAAGAGGTGTTTTTTTTTCTCTCTCTCTCTTTTTCTTCTGGATATTATTCACTTTGTTAAAGTTCCCTATTCTCCTGGGGGAATAAATCAACGGTAATTTTCTCCCCGTACATACCTGTGACCAAAGATCCAGAGATGGGTTCACTTTCTTCAAATCCTTTGACAGCCACAACACTGACGACATATTTTATGCCCGGAATCAGATCTACTAGCTTGATTCTACTCCTGTTTCCATCAACTGTCAGAGATTTGAGATCATCTGGAATAGAGGATGAATAGAACTGTCAGTTTGGGCTTTCATACAAGGTTTTACCTAGCTGGGTCATGAAACATCTGCAAGAAAACAATCAAGCTCAGAGAACACTAAGGACCCCACAGTCGTCTCCTCCTCCTCCTCTCCACAGACTCCATTCCCTTCTAACACTGATGATGTTACCTATCTGGGTCACGAAACGTCTGCAAGAAAACAACTAAGCTCAGAGAGACACCAAGGAGCCCTCGTGCTGTTCCTTCGACAATCAAACACACTTTCTCATCCACCCTTAACGTCTTCACTTTTGCAAGCCTCTTCCTCTAGTGTCATCAATTCTGTGCTTGGTTTAATCCGCATCATTCTTCAAAGCAGAGCATACGATTAGCCAAGATGGGCAGCCAGCACTGTTTCTTACCTCCAGCTTCCGGCCTGTAGGAAATCCGGAAACTTTCAACCCGCGTCATTGGAGGCTTCCAACTAACCACAGCAGAACTTTCTGTTATTTCTGAGAAAGTGATTTCCTTCGGGGATCCCACCGCTGTGAACAGAGAGTGACAGAAACAAAGAAGAGGTGTGAACACACATTTCCAGAGCTCACTCAGCTGAGGAAAACACACAGCTAAGTCTGGGGAGCAGGAGCTACAGTGAAGATTGTGTGAAGTCCAGTGTTATGACAAGAACGAAAAAATCCACAAAAGAAAAGCCATTATTTGCAAGTGAGTCTCTCAGCAACCCAGCTTTTTACTTTTAATAGTAAACTCTTTTTTGGCAGGGGGAAATAGCAGGGCTGAATAAAAAAGCTGCAGGACAAAACAAAATAATCTCTATTTCTCTATTTGGGACAAGGGAATAATCTCAAATCTGAGCGTTATGTCATCCCCGAGCTATACACAGAGAGATTAACCATCATAGCTGGATTGTGTGACCACAGGGAAGCTGCAACGGTTGTAAATCTGAAAAACGGATCATAAATCACTTTTTTTTCGGCGCCGTTTGTAACTTTGGACGGTCGCTAAAAGAACTGCTGTAAATTGAGAATCAGCTGCCAATGCAACAGACAAACTCGCACACACACACACACAAAGGCAAACACAAATACATATATAGGCATGCACGTGTGGTTGTGTTCTTTGACACGCCAGAGGCAGACGAAGGTACCTGTCATAGCAATTGTGTTTAGAGGCTGGGAACGCCGTCCGCTGATAACTCCGTAGAGATCTACATAATATTCGGTCCCTTCTTTCAGCCCTTTGACGTCCTGGGTCCGTTGGTGACCTGGCACGATTAATTCCAGGGGATCTAAAAGTCTATTGGAATCCCTGATTTTAAGGACAAAACTGTCAAAGGCTCCATCGTCCGCCGTCCAAGACAGACGGAAACCATCCGGGGTAGCATCCGAGACCAAAAGGTGATCTACTTCAGGTTCGGCTTCTGAAATGGCAAAGGAGTTTGTTTGTTTTTTTTAATGTCCTTTTCGAAAAAAAAAAGAAAAAGAAAGAAAAAAATATCCCATAGAATCTAGTCTGGGTTAGCTTAGGATGCGAGCATTCCGACCGCAAAATCCGGAAGGATGGAAATAAACATCCGCTGTTTACAAGTGGAGAGGAAAAAGGTATCCAGCGATTAATAGAAAGATACATTCCCAACTAAAGGTGTACACGGCCCGGCCGATCTTCACGGGAATCAAAGTTGCCCCCGTGTGTAAAAACCACACTTTCCCCTACCATGCAAAATGAGACATGCTGGTAGTTAAGAAGGAATGTTCATTCGTTCTCTGTCTTTCATCGGAGTCACTGATATTGACCAATAAAATAAATAAAAAGACTATTTTTAGTATTTTGTTGATGGGGGACTAGATTTTTATTTTTATTTTTTTTGTAGAAAACTTTTAACTGGTGTTCCTGGAAGATCACTTCTGTAGCTTGAGTTTTCGCAACTCAGCCAGCGTTGGCACTCAAATCCGAACCGCCTGACACACAACAATTGCTAAACTCATCACAATCAACTCTTTTCCAAGTTGGGCTCTAGCTACCAAATATTTTACCTGACTTAGACTCCAATCGGTGCTAGAGGATTTTCCTGTTTTGCTTTCGTATAATTCCCCATTTAGGAGAATTTGATTTGCAGACAAGATCAAAACCTGGATGTATCTCCTAATATAGCCCTGATCGTGTTTTGTGTCAGGTGTATGATTTTTTTTTTTTTTTTGCAAACTGTTTTCCCTGATGATGTGCACATCAGCCTTCATATGCATATTTTTGGCTCCAATTTCCTTTATGTTCTGTAGAGGTTAGGGAACATTAATCCTCTCTAAAGTGTGTGGAGTTAGGTGCTTGTACTTAAGAGAGTAGTAAATGCATATCCCAAAGGTGTTTTTTTTTCAGGAAGCAACTGGACCTTCTTGTTTTTCTTCGAAGACGTTTCACTTCTCAGCCAAGAAGCTTCTTCAGCTCTGACTGGATGTGAAGTGAATGGATGGGAAGTGAAATTTCTTCAAAGAAAAACAAGAAAGTGCAGTTGTCTCCTGAAAAAAAAAGCACCTTTGGGAAGACCTGGATGACTGAGAATCTCCATGGATGTTTAGTAAATGCATACATGGGTCCTCAGCTAGGTTGCACCACTGGTCCTATGAAGCTCCATCAGGCATGCAAAGATGGTAGATAGACCATTGATGAGTGATCATGAACACCTCTGTCGAGCTTCTTAATGTGTACAGGGTTTAACTTTGAATAGGATAGTCAGAATCAGCTGTAGGAGTGAGGCTTACTGGTGAAGCCTTGGAAGTTCCATATTCAGTCTTTAAGTTGCCTGGGAATGCTTTGTGATAGACGAGTTGTTGCAGGTCAGAGAAGACAAAGCTAAACTAGACCGGCTGAAGGGGTATGATGAAGTTTTCCAAAAGTACGTTCTTCTTTGAAACAAAGTCAATCAAAACACTCTGACACCTTCTGCAACACAAAGGTAAAGTCTCCTTTGGAGTCCTGTTCAACCTTGGATGGGTAATGAGCTTGCGTTATACTGTACACAACGATGCTAAATGAAGATCACGTGATGATGGATCCCATGGTTGTTGAAAAGATGGCGTGCTGAATTTTGGAGGTGTGTCCCCACTTTTCAAGCTATCTAATACAACGGTATAGAAGTCTAGGAACTAACTTAAACATCAGCTTGATCGTTCTGGATTGTATCATTTTCTTCACCTTCTTTTACAGACATTGCTTTTTCAAAGACAGAGTTGAGATATTAAGCCTGATAGAGTATGACTTTACTCTTTGGCTAGGACGACAAAGATATTTGAATGGAACCAATGGAACAACTTGCCTTCAGAAGTTGTGGGTGCTCCATCACTGGAGGCTTTCAAAAAGAGACCAGACAATCATTTATCTGAAATGGCCTGGGGTCTCCTGCTCCAGCAGGGGGTTGGACTAGAAGACCTCCAAGGTCCCTTCCATCTCTATTCTTCTAGGTTCTTTGAATGATTGGACACGTCTCCACATTCTGTTGCTCTTTTAAAAGTTGGTCCATTGAGAGACAGGAAGGAAATGGAGAAAGAGGTGACAAAGGAAGTATATTAGTGAAAGGGTGAGGAAGAGGTGCAAAAAGGAACTCATGTTTCCACGGTGAATGGAGAAGACACGAAAGGCCTTCTAGAGGAGGAAGGCAATGGTGAGAAGAGACGAGCATTCTAGTTCCGTGACTTTTTTTTTTAAAAAATAAAAAAATACCTGTTAAGGCAACAATGCTTAAGGCTCTTGTTTGGTGGCCATGGACCAAGCCGTAAAGAAGGACTTCATAACCAATGCCCGTTATGAGACCTCTAAGGGTTAACTGGCGCTGGCTTCCCGGAAGAAGGAATTCTTGGGGATCTAGCAGTTTGCCAGAATCCACCACGATAACCAGAAATCTGTCAAAGGCATCTTCTGATGCCATCCAGGATACCGTAAATCCATATGGATTAATACTGGAAACTGTGAGGTTTTCCAGTGAGGGCAATGCTTCTGCAAAAGGGGAGAAGGGATAAGAGGGGCTGAGTTAGACCAGGTTGCCTGTGCCATTTGGTACAAACCACAGGTCTCCCCCCCACCCCCCAAAAAGGGATAAATTAAAATAATGAGATGCAATGCCTATGCTGTGAGATTCATGGGTTGTGCGTGCATGTATGTCCCTTGTTATCTTTGTGGATTGCCAAGTGTGGGAATAGCACACGATTCATCCTCCATTGAGCTGACTGATTATAATTAGAAGGGGTTTGGTGTAGTGGCTGTACACAAAGTTTGGTTTGCGTTATTCTTGGATGGGTTTGGGGAGCTTAGGATGTTGTGTTAACCCAGACCTTCAGCCAGTTGACGATTCAATAGATCGCGCAACTTCCAAAATGAGTTTATTTGGTAGCCAGACTAAGGATATATTGCAAGAAGTTGTGGATGCTCCATCACTGGAGGCTTTCAAAAAGAGACGGGACAGCCATTTATCTGAAATGGCATAGGGTCTCCTGTTGAAGCTCTGGGCTGGACTAGAAGACCTCCAAGGTCCCTTCCAACTCTATTATTCTATGTTCTATGTATTATGCTACCATGAAGTTCCAGGATCATTAATCTCAGTATAGCAATCGTGTGGCCTTCAAGTTGTTGGGATTGTTACCACCTAATGGAAAACAGCAAATTGCAGCAAATCAAAACCACCCATGATTTTGGCAAGGGTACCTGCCAGGATCAAAGAGAGGAGGGGATCCCCATGGCCCCCATCTGTTGTTGGGCCTTGAATGTTAACCTCATAATCCAAATAATCTACCATGCCTGAAATGAAGGTGTCGTGAACCTCCTCTGAGACTGTCATCTCCAGAGGCTCCTGATGTCGGTGGGGACCTCTAACATTGACCGCCAAGTGTGCAAATGCTTCCTCTCTTGTACTCCAGGAGAACCCGTTCAAATGAACGTTTGTGAGTGTGAGTATGCCCAGCTGTAGCTTGAGTTCTGAAGAGAGAAGGGACACAATGGGGGAGGGGGGAAAAAGACAACCATTATTGGTGGAGATCTGGTTGACAAGCTGATGAAGGAGGTGTCCCACAGAACTGCAACAAGCCACTCTTGGGTCTGCGCTTGGGCTGTGATCATCAATGCGGTTGAGTTAGGATTGGTTTCAAGAACATTGTCCATGTCAAGAACAACCAAGCCATGGAACAACTTGCGGAGGCTTTTAAGAAGGGACTGGACGACCATTTGTCTAAAATGGTCTAGGGTCTCCTGCTTGATCAGGGAGTTGGACTAGAAGGCCTCGAAAGTCCCTTCCAACTTTGTTATTTTGTTATTCTGGTTTCATGGCCCACTATGCCAAAATGTAAACGTGATTTCATGGCGACCTTCAGAGACTTGGTTTGTTTATGGAGAGAGACTTTCCCCTTTTCTAAGGTCAGGCATTGGACTGGGGGAAGAAGACCAAGGGAAGACCGGTCCAGTACTACGAAAAGATGTATGTGCCTGTTTTGGATCAAGAGTGCTGGAGTCGCCTCAATTAAGGAATCATGCAAGAACTGCATCCAGGTTGCCAGAAAGGGGCCAGCAAAAGCCAGCAGGGAAAGGTTTCCTGCTGTAATGATCAAGATCCACAGAAGCATGAACCCAGCAAGATGGCTAGCTTCCTTAAAAGGGAAAGAACACACAGATAGAAGACATGTTCTCATCAGACGTTCATGCGATTTGAAGATTGCTTTCTCCGTATTCATACTCTTTATGGCTTTGTTCAGAGCATGCTTTTGCATTCAGATCAGGCATAATCCTTGGGCCTCAAAGTTTCTGACATGCACTCGGATTTAAGAAAATCTCCCAGAGATACCGACGACCACAAAAATTGTCTGGAATCTCCTCGGAATCTGTGTCACAATCCCACCGATTGTTTACAAGCCAACAGAGAAAGCCTTAAGGAAGAGAGAGATTTGGTTCCCCCCCCCCTTCTGGATTCCATTTCTGGTTTCCAAAGATATGCAAGAATGCTCAGGCAGAGAGGATGCTTGGAAAAAACGCATGCGAGTTTTTGCATGATGCGTTGCAATATTGAAAATGCAGAGGTCTTCTACCCTCTGTAGCCGATCTTTGGCTTGTACACAAGGTGCAAAGAACATCACATGCAAAGAACCATTTCCTAGGAAGTCAAGATCACTGGAGAGCCAGACTTCACCATGTTGGGGAAAAAAAAGAGAGAAGCAACTAGAAAGAACATCAAGATACAGTAGCTATAGGACAATAGATGCTTTGAATCAAGTCCAGGCATGTTCCGCAGAGACGCCAAGTAGAACAAACATCGATACATATATTGCCCTAGGCATTATGTCGCACATAATCCTTCTAGATATATGTATCTAGGTTAATATGTATCTAGGTTATGCACCCAGAAAGAGCGTAAATGCATGTAGACTGAATGCATTCATACCAGAAGAAAGTTTCCGTTCATCAAACTGCCTTAATTGTGGGAACGCAAGCACTGCGATTCTATTATTTTGCCTTGTAAGCTCACTCAGGTTCCTAGATTCTTCAGATTCCTTGAGATGAGAGGAACTAGGTGAGATGGTCTTAGAAGATTGTAAATAAAAGTCAAAGGAATCACCAGGAAAAGCAAGTGGTGGTGATGATACAAGTTGGAATTGTCAAGGCCTGTTGCGTTTGCCATCAACCTGGTCATGAGACTGAACATTATAATTACACCTGATCTTAAATTAGTGATAGCAAACCTCCACATGGCTTCAGGAACAGTGTGCAACTGGTACTGGTGTTCTTATTGTCTATTGTCTAGATCTACAGGGAAGACCATCGGGGTAATATAAAGTGTTGATTCAGACTAAGGAAAGCCCAATTGAAGTCACCCTCTGCCCTGGAAAGTCCTCTGGGGCAGACATTTTTTTCTATCCGTCCATCCCAACTCAACAGGGGGAAAAAACAGAGGAGTTTTGAGTTTCTGGAGAAAAAGAACAATATAAATTTAAATAATGAGAGTGGCCGGAAGCAGAAATTCATTAAATTTCTCTAAGTGTACTCATTGTGCTTATTACACATGTCAAACTATTTGGACAGGGAAAATAAGGTCTTCTCCATTTTTCTCCTAACACGTTAGATGTCCATGTGAGCTGATGGATCTGCATTTTGTGTGGAGGGTAATATTTTATCCCACAAGCCCTTCCAGTTAGCTCAGAATGGGATAGCAGTCCAACACCACACTGACCACCTCACTCAAACCCAACTATTAGTGAGTAATTTGCAGACTCATCTAATTGCAACTAAGAATAGACTTTCTGAAGGCTAACTGGCTTTTAGGGGATCATAAAACTCATAGCTGCATCTCCCGAGGTTGCCAATAGGACCCCAAATTTACCCGTTTACGTTTCCTTGTTTTCCAAAGCTTAAGCTGGAGCAAAAAAAAAAAGTTACTCTTTTTTTCAAGTCTGCATGAAAATCCGCACTAGGAGCTGTCTGCGAGAAGGTCTAGACGAGAAAACAAGGGCTAGGTCAAGGAGAAGATGGAAGGGTGAAGTAGCCAGGCTGCAAAAGAAGGTTGACAATGAAGAAATTGCGGGTTAACTTTTGAGGATCACGAGGTACCTGTTTTGACGGTTGTGCTTAATGCCTGGGTGCGGAAGCCACGAGTGACTCCGTAGAGGTAGATAATGAAACTGGTCTGAGGGGGCAGCCCTGAGATATGAGCAGTCCTTAAACTGCCTGAAATGTTGTATTCCATGGGTTCCAGCAACCTGTTAGAATCAATAATCTCAACGGTAAAGATCTCAAAGTCTCCTTTGGCGGTCGTCCAGGAGAGGTTGAAGCTTTCTGGGGTAATGCCCCAAACAGTCAGGTTTCCAACTTCTGATTTGGCCCCTGCGGAGAATTAAACAACATTTGTGGTGATTTTTAAGGAGAGCTTGTTACCTGTAGAACTTCTGTTTAAGGTGGACATCCCTCGTTCATGTTGGTGGAAGATGACCTCAAGCAAGCATGAAAGCGGAGGAAATCCAAAGTTGCCCATGCCAAGCTTAAATGCATGTTAAGAAGGAAAAAAAGGGATGAAGTAGCACAGAGGTCCCCAATCTTTTGGGCACCAGGGACTGGTTGCATGGAAAAAGGTTTTTCCACAGACCAGAGAGTGCGTGGTTTTGTGTGTTGCCTGCATCTCACGGATGGAGCTTTGTTTGTTTGTGCGGACCAGTTGCTGGCATGCCACGGCCCAGTACTACATGTTAGAGGATGCAAGAGAATCTCAGGAATGAATAACAAAAGCAACAGGATGGGAAGCAGAAGCAAAATCGATTAATTGCAGAAAGCAGGACGACCAGGGTTGAAGCTTTAAGCCCAGGCTAGCATCTTCAAAAGTCAAAAGCAAAAGGAAGTCATATTCAAGAACATCTGAATGGCAAACTTTTTACTTTTCCAATGCCAATTCTGAAACAATAAATCAAGGGCAGGATGATGTAGATTGTAGAGGAATTAAATTCAACTCCCCATTCAGAGGTGGAGCTGAACAATCAAAGTGGCTCACCATATTTTAGATGATTGAGCCCACAACACTGCTGGAAGTTCATATGGAGGATAGGCAGAGCCCAGCAAAAAGCACATTATAGAGGGCTCCAAATAAAATTAATTGAGGAAATAAAAAGGAGGATGTTTTTGAGCTCAGTCTTTGTAGATTCAAGATGAGGACCTTCGGGTTAGAAGATGTTATTTTATCCTCCATGGACAATTCTTTTCTCATGAAAATATTTAACGTAGAAAAAGTATTCCCTTTTTATGTGTTCCAGGGAGCAAAATCGATTCCGTTTTCTCCGCTCTACTAACAAGCTTTGTCTGGGTGCAAATACATTGCCATAAGCTGGGGGAAATATGCTGATTATTAGTAGGGGACAAAGGAACATCAGATGCAGGGTAGAAAATGTTTTTTCTGGGTAAAAAAAAAAATGAAGAAAGCGAGGAAGGAGCTTGAACGAGGAAAAGAAAAGCGGAAAAAAATATACCTGTGGTAGATTCAACAAAGATGGGTTTTGTTTGGTAGCCCTGAGTTATCCCATAGAGGGTGATTGTGTAAAGAGTACTTGGTCTGAGACCGGAGAGGCTTATGGACCGTTGAGTCCCTGGAAGGGTGAGAATCCGTGTATCTTCTGCTTGGTTCGACTCCCGCACCTGTATGACAAAAGTCTCATAGGCCCCATCAGCTGCGGTCCAGGTGAGGAAGAATCCATCCCAGTAGACGTTTGCAATTGATAAATTCCCCAGCTCAGCTTCTTCTTCTAAAGAAGGACAAAGAAGTCAACTGGATGATCAACTCTACGGAGCCAAGTAACCAAGGATTGACCCTTTTGGTTATGTATTTATAAACCCATCTCTCTTCACAAGCGCCAAGGCCACGTCCAAGAGAACACTGAGCATCAGGTTTCCCCACGACTCCTTGGCAACGTGGGCGAGAAAGAGAACGTAAACCTGATATTAAGTTGCAGCACCAATCAAGCAATCGGGGAGACGTGGCTTCTGCCAAGGCCCATTTTTAACAAGCACTCGTTATGCTTTATGTGGTCTTTTGAGGTTTCACGGCTGCTTTGGGGGGTGTGTGTCTCCCCACTGCTTTGGGGCAGTCACTAATCATGCAAGGCTTGCTAGTTCCAAATGGTTGTGGAATTGTAATCAGGAGGCAGCTCCAAGGAGGGATGGACAAAGCTTTAATATTCATGTTACCCCTGGGATTCTTCTCGGAAGCACGAGCATCATTTTTTTTTTTCATTCCCTGTCTGCTTAACCGCTGACTGCACAGATCTAGCCAGAAAATTATTTTATCTTAAGTCTAAGGAAAGAATGCGTTCTTCCTGTCTTGTGTAGAGAAGCCAGATAGATCAGCAAACACCTCTTTGTTTAATCCAGATGTTAGGACAACATCTGGAGAGAGTAGTAGGTTACTCTAGGAGACCCAGTATAGGCTGTCTGGCATACAGCTATCTCCTCCAGTTATGAGGAGGAGGAGGAGGAGGAGGTGGTGGTAGTGTCCTGGGGTTGTGTGATCCCCTTTTGTGACCTTCTGACAAGCAAAGTCAATGGGGGGAAGTCAGATTCGCTTAACAACCGGGTTACTAATTTAAGAGCTACAGTGATTCATTTAATAATTCTAGCAAGAGAGGTTGTAAAATTCAACAACTGTCTCGTTCAGCAAAAACAGAAAAGTTGGGCTCAGTTGTAGCCGCAAGTTGAGGACTACTTTGTTTTTTTAAACATGCCCATGAGAACGAGAAGGTATCTAGAAGCCTTTCTGAAACTCACACGTCATGTTTGAAGCTGGTCCTTTACAGCAGGACCTGTCCCCCACTTGACATCGCGTTTCAATTTGACAGATCTAATAAAGGTACGCGAGATGGTTCAGGAGGCCATGGAATGCTTAGAAAGCAACTTTCTAGAATTATCACAAGTGGTTTGTGAGATGGATTAGCACGGAGCAGAACAGCACAACGGAGATATCCTTTAGAAAATAACTCTTTTTTCCCCAATAGGGCCCTCCCAGCCAGAGGTTTGGGGTTTCAATCAGTGGAATTCTTTGCAAGGATAAATTTGGAAGGGAGACGCTTACCCATCTGGAGGACGTCAAGGTTGAGGAAGCAGAATTTGAGAGGAGAACCAAAAGGAAGTCTACTTGCCTTTTGAAAAACGCCTTTGGGGATAAGCATGGCCTGGATGGTTGAGAATCTCCACAAGACAAGACTTGGGAAGATATCTCAATGCATCTAGAGTAGACCAACGCCCTCACCGTGGTACCAGAGAAAAGTAGGTGCTTAGCAGATCTGCCAATGGACATAAGTGAGGATCAAGACTCTCACCTACCTGTAGAACCCGTGACCGTTGAGGGCTTACTCTTGAGTCGGCCTTTTTCAGACACAAGGATGATGGTGTACTCCATTCCAGCCTCTAATGACCGAAGAATATAGGAGGTGCTATCAGCTGGAATCTCAATTTCATTCTTCTTTCCCAGTGGGGTGACGTAAGTAAGGAGGTAGCGGTCAATTTTGGCCAAGGGTCTCTTCCAGCGTAAAGTAAAGGCAGTTTCGGTGGGGTCAATAATCTCCAAGTCTTTCGGACTATCCAGATCTGTGTGCGAGAAGAAAGAAAGGGGGTTTATTTTTGACTTTTAGGTCCCTGTAATGGAAAAGGTTATCAGTTCTAGTCTATAATTTTCTATTATTTCAAGGTTATAGTTTTCTTTGTAATGATGTATGGGTGTGAGGGTGGGATGGATGGATGGATGGAAGGAAGGACAGCAATAGCAATAGCTCTTATATAGAGTCAGCATCTTTGCCCCCAACAATCTGGGTCCTCATTTTACCATCCTCGAAAGGATGGAAGACTGAGTCAGGCTTGAGGCAGTCAGAATCAAACTACCAAACACCGGCCGTCGGCAGAAGTAGCCTGCAGTACTGCATTCTCACCATTGGGCCACCACTGCTCTTTGTATCAAAAATGATACAAAAATGAACATCCAATAACCAAAAGAAGCCTGGCCTTGAAAGGGTGGCGTGGAGAGCACTTGCCTATAAAGTCGCCAAGAGTTGGACACATTGAACGGTTGAAAGTACCACTAATGGAATAGGGCTGCCCAGGAAAATAAATCCGAGAGAGTGATCCAATGATTTGGGGTTCCCCATCCTGTGCGCCATGTGGAACATGTTCCTTTACGTAAGAGACAGTGGTGAGCAAATGGCTCAAAACTGGAACATGGACAGTCCGTGGTTAGCCACAACTGGACCGGTGGCATTTAGCTCGATCCAAATGACTCTTAGAAGCTGCCTTTATGTGGGAAAGAGATGAGGTACAAATGCGTTTCCTGTTCATGTCCCAGTTGCCTCGTTTCCCTTTACCACTCCAAATTAAGGGGGGGGGGAGCTGATTTCAGTCTTTTTTTTTTTGTCTAAACTGCACATTCAGGCTTAACTCTGGCTCAGGAACACAGCTCTATCCAGATCTCCCTCTTTCTTTCTGCCTTTCCACTAATTTTGCTGGTTTGGCTCACTTCTTTGAGGTGTCCAACGGACTTTCCCCTATTATTAATTTTTTGACCAATCAGAAAGGTCTCTTTCACTCTTAATTGGAGCCTCCTGGGCCAGTTTTGTGAATTATGTCAAAGAAGAAAAAAAAGGGGGTGGGGGGTGGGGAAGGAGGAGGCCCTCTTTGGGTAACCTTAATGAAAAACATGGCAACATCGTTCATTTGCCCACACAGCTGTGGATCGAACTCATCTCTACTCCTTCTGCCAAGCCTTGAGAACAGACGTTAAGAAGAACAGAGAAAGAGGAGAAATGTGCATTTAATTATTTTCCAGCCTTCCAGAAAGAACTCCACGGTGCATGCTACCTTTTTCCGCTCAGACCATGGGATGAGTATCTGTCATCGATATGTCTCATTCTACACAGCGGGTAAAGACTGTAAAGAGCTACGCTCGAATTGAAGGTCAGGAGAACACGTTCTCCATCTTATGAACAGTAGCACCAAAGGGATAAGCTGGGAAGTGGAAGTTTAGAATTCTTTTGTTCAGGTTCTTAGAACCTAGGTCTGGACTGGCTAAGGAAAAGAAAGACACACTGTCAAAAGAAGAGAATATTTGTAGCTAAAGGTTGAACTGTGCGGTCCTTGGTGTTCTCTGAACTTGATGGTTTTCTTGCAGACATTTCATTACCCAACTAGGTAGCATCACCAGTGCTAGAAGGAGGTGGGGTTTGCAAAGAGGAGGAAGAGGAGGAGGAGGAGGACTGTGGAGTCCTTGATGTTCTCTGAACTTGATGGCTTTCTTGCAGATATTTCATTACCCAACTAGGTAGTGTCATCAGTGCTAGAAGGGAAGGGGGTTTGTGGAGTGGAGGGAGGAGGAGGAGGAGGAGGAGGAGGAGGAGGAGGAGGAGGATTGGGTGGTCCTTGGTGCTTTCTGAACTTGGTGGTTTTCTTGCAGACATTTCATTACCCAACTAGGTAACATCATCAGTGCCATGCTTAATTACATCTAAAGCCACCCTTTTTGCCAATTTTTGACCCCGTATCACAGACCTTTTGGGCACCTTTTGGTGCCTAAAACTGGTTACAGTCCAGGCAAAGTCTACTTTAGCTTGCTTAACTAGAGTCAATAAATTGTCCTAAGCCTCAGAGTCCTTCACAAGAGGTTCCTCTCTTCCTCCCTATTTAATGAAGGAATATTTCTTACCGGTTCCAGCATTGATGGTGGAAGGAACGCTCTCTTTGTCCTCTTTCACTGAGGTTACCCCAATGCCATATTCTGTTCCCGGTCTCAGGCCTTAAAGAATGAATAATTATTAATATTGCTTCTCAGAAATAATCATTCATTGTCCCAAAGTATCCCAAAGTACCAGAACCCCAAAACAAAATAGAACAAGTCTAATAGCACCTGGATTGAAAATAAGTTTAAAGCAGGAGAAATAACTATATGAAAATGAACACCAAAGATAGTACACAACACTCCTGATAGGGATAGTTCCCTTGGGAAATCTTTCCCAAAAAGTGGGACACCACTCCCAAAGAAGACCTAATATTGTGGTTGGGTCAATGTATGCTTCTCACAAAAAAAAGAGATAATCTCCTTTTGATCTCATTGTATGGATAGACTGCTAAAGGAACATTCCATCCTGGGATCAAAGAAAGAGCATTCAATTGCCAGCCCTCAAAATCATGAATGAATTTAGATCGACGTCTGTTGGGCAATAACTTCAGGGACTTCCCGAGGCCCTACCAGAGAGTGTAACTTTGGAGGTGCCCTGGGTGCTTCTGGGCACTGTGACCTCAGCGTGATCTCCACCAGCGAGGGGTGCGTATTTGATTCTGTAAAGATCTGGCATCGTCGGACTGTTTTTCCACTCCAGGGTGATGGTGTGGTCTGTCTGAGAAATGCGTCTGAGATTTTGGGGAGCATCCAGATCTGGGAAGAAGGAGAGAAAGAAATCTAATGTTCTATGTCAACATGAGGGACACAGATGAGTAATAGGTCAGCCCCAACAGGCCGACCAAACCGTGAAATAAACTCCACAGGAAAGCTAAAATGACTTTTATTGAGGCTGGTTAGAATCACAGAATTCTTGCAAGTCTGATGGTGCTTCTTATAGTTCAGTGAACAGGAAAAGGTCTCTGCCTCAATGTCTTCTGAACGTTATCTGGATGTCCTGGACTTAAGAAAGTATTTTACTCCTTATTGTCTTGGGAATGGCGCTTGCTTATGGCCGTCAAAATCATCTTCTGAATGAAGACGAATCTACGTGTCCCAGGATAATGTTGCAGGATCCAATCTGGGTCAATCAGATTGGACTGGAAGGTTTTGCCTTCCGAGCAGTTCAAAAACATGCAAATGTGAGTAGATCAATAGGTACCACTTCAGTGGGAAGGGAACAGCGTTCCATGCACCTTGGCATATAGTTATGCCAGCCACATCATCATGGACGCATCTTTGGACAACGTTGCGTCCCTTGGCTAGGAAAATGAGATGAGCACCCCCCCCCTTAGAGTTAGACATGACTGGACAGGGGAAAACTTTACCTTTTTATGGATATCCTGAATTCTTTACCCCCCCCCCCCAATATCAGAGCTAGATTGGGAACATCCTTAGAAACAATTAAAGCAAGAATTATTTCAGATCTCATAAAGACATGTAGGCATGGTTTCATGTGCTGCCTGCATCCCATGGATGAGGCTTCGCTTGTTTGTGCAGACCAGTTTCTGACATGCCACAGACCGGTGCTGGTCCACAGACCGGGGATTGCAGATTCCTAACCTAAAATGAATATCAGATTTCCAGATTTTTAATAGTCATCTCCATAAACCAGTTCCTCAAAGTCTAAAAGCTAGTGAATTGGAGCATGGCAGAACCGTACTAAAAAGCAAAGCAAAAACAAAAACATTTCATACCTGTGACAAAAGTTTCAGTGATGGGATCACTTGCCATAATTCCACGCCGAGACACGAGGATCACTTCATATTCAGTGTGAGGCTTCAGATTTCCAATGGAATACTGGCTTTCATCTTCGGACAGGTCAATGGAGGTGCGGTCCCCTGGGGTATCCTTGGGCCCATAAGTCAGCTCAAGTCCGTCGATCTCAGCTAAGGGTCTGAACCAGGTTATGAGGACGGTTGTGTCTGTAACATCCTTTGATTCAATCTGGCTGGGGGCATCCAGTTCTTGGGAGAAAATAAACAAGACAAGGCAAAGATTTAATGTACCTGAATACAGAACAACCTCATCATTAAAAAAAAAGAAGAAGAATTGGAAAAGGGCTGTGCAGTGGAGCAAGATTTCCTTAAAGCAAATCCATTTTGAGTAAGTTCTCCTTTACATCAGGAGTCCCCAAACTCTTCAACTCATTGGCTCCTTCATGTCAAGATTGAGCTTCTAAGAGGCTCGCTAACCTCTGTCGCTGCTCAACCTAGAAACAGGGGGGAGGGGGAATATGGGAAAGGAACGGGGGTTTCAAGAAGCCATCCATGGACCTTGAGACCCAAGGTCATCCAAAGCAGGTGTCTGACGCAGAAATGGACCGTTCCCATAACAAACAGAGAGAATGTGATTGGGCAACGTGAACACATGGTGGGTGGGGTTTATGGAAAGCTATTGTTAACTAACCAGAATTTTGTGTGAGAAAAGTAGAGTTGATTTGACTTCTTCAGTGCCTGTGTGTGTATAACTGATCTCTTAGGGGCACCTCAAGGCCATAGAGGTTCTTCAGTGTTGAATTTGCCAGCTGGACAGTTGACATTTGGATAGTCCCATTGACCCTTGAGCTCACTATTGACCACTCTGAAGAACTCTCCTCTACCTTTTTCCCCCTCAGGTGTTCTTCTCTTTCCTTTTTAACAATCAGAGTCTTTTCTCCTTCAAATTACACACTCCCCTAGGTCTAAACTACAAAGAAAATGAGGCTTTTGCAGATGTCAAACCAATTTGAAATGATTTGGCTCTCCGTATTGGCTCAGAATGTCAGCTTCTAGGGCAGAATTGAACTGAACAGCTCTGAATTGATAAGAAGATCTACCAGGCAGGCACAAAAATTGCGGGATCCAATCTGGGTCGGTGGTCCCTGGGACCAGAGGTTTATTTTTCTGAGCTTTAGGACTCATGCTGGAGCCCATCTTCAAGGAACTTCTCTCTATTCTGAGCATTTTTGGGGGCACCTGGTTGAGTGTAGCTTCCTATTGAATGATTGGTGTGTTGATGGTAGGCTATCGGCTGTTTCCTTTTGCTGCCAAGTCCTGGGCTCCTAAGTACTTGATAAGCTGGTGGTAGATCAGCACTCCTGTTGGCTATGAGGGGCCCGTTTCCTAGGCTTCAATCTCTTCCCTGTCTTTTTTCGGACACAAAAGGGTTCTCCTGAATCAATTAAAAAATAGTAAATTGCCCCCATGCAGTGTTTTGAACAGTAATGTCCAAACTCATTTTGGAGTGGATGTAAATGGTGGAATCTGATCTGATCCATTATCTCAATCCAAATCAGGAACTACCTTCCTAGGAAAGATGCATTGTCCCATCTCCTGGCTCTCCTAATCATCCTAAAAAAAGCCCTCCTTGACTTGATTAAAAGCCCTCAAGGGACGCTTGCAAGGATGATCTCCGACAATCACGACGAGCAAAAGAAGAAGCTATGGTCTTTCTCTCAATCTCTTGGTTGACATACTTCAATGGCTACTTACTAGTGGTCACAATCCTTGACACAGCAGGTCCTCGGGTCTGATTCTTCACGGCAACCAGAGATACGTTATACTGCTGTCCTGGTGCAAGACCGTGTTGTAGGTATGAAGTCTGAGGGCTCTTCAGACTGCTTCGGATGGCCCCATTGTCTTCCTCTTTCTGCAACGCAAACCATTGCGATGAGCAAATAAGAAGGTAGCCAGAAAGGAAAGCAGGATCCCATGGCAAGCTTCCTAGGCGAAAACTTTCTTACCATGCTTCTAAAGATGATCTCCCACCCATGGAAAGGGAAATTAAAGGGATCCCATTCAACTTCCACGGACGTCTCTTTAACGGATTTGAACTTCAAGCCATCGGGGGCAGGCAAGTCTGAAAACCAGAAGCAAAGAAGACCATGTCAACACCATGATTTTTATATCTTCACCCTTTCGTATGTCTAGTTTAATGAAAAGAAGGACTAGGATGACACGACAGCAGTCTTTCAATATTTGAGGGGCTGCCACAAAGAAGAGGGGGGTCAACTTATTCTTCAAAGGACCAGAAGGTAGGATAAGAAGCCGTGGATGGAAACTAATCAAGGAGAGAAGCAACCTGGAATTAGGAGAAACTTCCTAACAATGAGGACAATTAACCAGAGGAAGGGCTTCCTTCCAGAAATTGTGGGTGCTCCATAACTGGAGGTTTTTAAGAAGAGACTGGACAACCATTTGTCTGGAATGGTATAGGGCTTGTGGACTTCAACTCCCAGAATTCCTGAGTCAGCATGGCTGGTTCAGAAATTTTGGGTATTGAAGTCCACAAGTCATAAAAGAGCCAAGGTTCCCTACCCCTGGGTCTCCTGCTTGAGCAGGGGGTTGGTCTAGAAGATTCCCAAGATCCCTTCCAACTCTGTTATTCTGTTATAATTGGGGTCATTTGGTAAATCACGGTTACATTAAATAAGGTGAAGATGGTCACTATGAACCATACCCCCAACTTGGAGACAGTGTAGGCCTAGCTTGTGTTGGATGTCAATTTTTGAGCTTCTCAGCCTCCTTTATCACCAGTTACTTCAGGCAACACAAAACTTACAGGCTAACTGACATAGCATAGATTTCCATAATTATACCTAATTTAACAGCATAAATTACTCACTTGGCCTTTAAAGTACTTACAAGTAGCAATCCGGGCATTAATTGGGATGCTTTTTTTGTTCCTTAGGATGGCAAAAACACGGATGAAATATTCCACGCCAGGTTCCAGCTCCTGAATGGTGGCTGATGTTTTATTTCCAGGTACCCGGAAATGAAGTTCTAAGCCACCAGTGCTGGTCGGAATGTAGCTGATGAGATACTCATTGACAATATTTTCATTTGCCCATTCCAGGTTAATGGTCTTATCTGTCACTTCCGTAATCAACAAATCCTTTGGAGGAGATACTGTCATGAAGATTTAAAGAAGAAGAAGAAAAAAAGTGATCGAAGAAGTCCAAGAAGCAAAGAGATTTGTCTTTGTAGAACCAAACCCCAAATTTGTCTTACGAAAGTCTGATCTACATGCCCAGCAACAAATTATGGAATCTACTCCTTGAAGCTATATATGTAGAGTAATCGTTTGAAAGAACCCTCTTATCCCCAAAGTGATGTAATTGTCTACAACTGCCATTCTCCTCAAGGTGAAGATTATAGGAATTGCACAAGGGATTCACCTCTAGATTCTCCATGTGCCCTTTCAATTCTGTGATTTGGTACAACTTACCATCTGAACAGTCGGCACCTATAAATCCTTCTTCACAGACACATCGCCCAGCTACACAGCGACCGAGATCATTGCAATTGTTGGGGCAGGACTGTTCATCACAAGCAGGCCCTTCATATCCTTCATCACACAGACACACGCCATTAGTGCATTGCCCTCTATTGTTGCAGTCGTCGGGGCATTTCCGTTGAGCACAGTCTACACCGGTGAAGCCCTCATCGCATACACACTGTCCGTTCAGACAACGGCCTTGGTTGCTGCAATTGTTGATGCAAGCTAGGTCCCCACAGTCCTCCCCAAGGAAGCCTTCATTACATTCACAGACTCCATTGACACAGCGTCCGCGACGGTTGCAGTCCTGGGGACAAGTCAGTTCTGAGCAGTCTTCAGCTGTGTAGCCTTCATCACAAATGCATTGCCCATCAACACAGCGTCCGTGGTTGTTGCAGTCATTGGGGCACCGTAGTTCGTTGCAATCAAGCCCAGTGAAAGCTTCTTCACATACACACTGGCCATTCACACATTTCCCCCGCTTGTGGCAATCGTTGGGACACCTGCGCTGGCTGCAGTCCTCACCCACAAAGCCTTCATTGCATACACACTGCCCTTTGATGCACTGACCACGGTTGTGGCAGTCATGGAGGCATCTCAGATCTCCACAATCCTCCCCCATGTAATCCTTATCGCACTGACATTTCCCACGAACACACTGGCCATGATTGTTGCAATCCTTGGGGCATCTTAGTTCACTGCAATCTTCCCCCATGAAGGCTTCGTCACACACACACTGGCCATTCACACACTGCCCCTGGTTGTGGCAGTCATTGAGACACCTCACTTCTCCACAGTCTAGTCCCAAGAAGCCTTCATTGCACACACATTGCCCATTGACACAGCGTCCCTGTTTGTGACAGTCGTTGGGACACCTCCGTAGAGAACAGTCATCTCCGGTGAATCCTTCATCACACACACACACACCATTCTCACAGTGTCCATTATGGTGGCAATCATTTGGACAGGCCAGGTCCCCACAGTCCTCACCAGTGAACCCAGTTTCACAGTAGCAGGTGCCGTTGATGCAACGACCCCGGTCATAGCAATCGTTGGGGCAAATGAGCTCACTGCAGTCCTCACCCGTGTATCCGTCATCACACACACACTCTTCTTCCACACAGCGCCCCAGATTATTGCAGTTGTTAAGGCAAAGGGTCTGGCTGCAGTCTACCCCAGTGAAACCTTCCATGCAGATACATTGTCCATTCACACACTTGCCATACTCACTACAGGGCACCAAGCAGACCTCAAGGCTACAGTCATCCCCAGCGTAACCATCAAAGCACACACATTTTCCATTGACACATCTGCCTTGATCATTGCAGTCCCCAGGACAAGCCAGCTCCCCACAATCATAACCGGCGTAACCATAGTCACAAATACACTGGCCATTGATGCACTGGCCCCTCTCATTGCAGTTCTGTGGGCATTCTGGCTCTGAGCAATTTGGTCCTTTCCAGCCCTGTTCGCAGATGCAGCCACAAACATCATTGCTGTAGTTTCCTCGTCCGCTGCAATAGGGTGTAGCTTCAATAATACCTGTTCAAATAAAATAGACTTATATACAGGTTCACAATATTTTACAGCCCTCCCTAAGTGGTTTACAAAGTCAGCATATTTGCCCCCAACAATCTGGGTCCTCATTTTACCGACCTCAGAAGGATGGAAGGCTGAGTCAACCTTGAGCCATTGAGTATTGAATTCCAGGCTGTGGGCAGAGTTTAGCCTGCCATACTGCATTCTAACCACTGCACCACCATGGCTCCTAATGCAATATCTGATCAACTACAGCAATAGCAATAGAACCTGACTTATATATCGACTCACAATGCTTTACAGTCCTCTCTAAGTGTTTACAGAGTCAACATATTGTCCGCAACAATCTGGGTCCTCATTTTACCGACCTTGGAAGGATGGAATACAATTCCTCATGAAAATTATCTTTTGCTTGAAAAGACAAAGCAGAATATAAACATAACAACGATAACAATGAAGGGAAAGAAAAAAATGAACATGCTGCGGATGCAAATATCAACGTACTGTTAATGGAATTCTTTCCCATAAGGCAATGGGGTTATGGAGAACTTACTGAAGCTCTAGTTAGTTGGTCATATTTTATTTTTTATATGGGTGAATCCAGATGGGATTACAAATGACCCCTCCTCCTTTTTACAAGACATTGGTTTTCTACCAGATCTGAATAGTACAATCACTGGGTCAGTATGTGTTCTAAGCTCTACATAACTTAGCCATAGAGTTGCTAACCATGGTACTGAATGTCAGTCAGGAACCTCCAGGCCAATACCTGTAGTGCTGTCCAGGGTCCTGAAACAGAATGTTCTAGACTTGCCTCATATTTTTAATGTCCTTTGCCTTGTGGGGGGGGAAATCAAATTATTTATTTATTTCTCATCCTTGAAAGTAATGGAGGGACGGAATTTAAATACAAATGGGACATGAACAAAATGTGGTCTACCACAAAAGGTTCAAAAGAGAAATACTCCTGTTTAGGAATTCTAGTTCTTCTATTTCTTTGCTTGGGAAGTCTAGTTCTTCTATTTCTTTGTTTGGGAATTCTAGTTCTTCTATGTCTTTGGGAATTCCAGTTCTTCTATTTCTTTGTTTGGGAATTCTAGTTCTTCTATTTCTTTGTTTAGGAAGTCTAGTTCTTCAATTTTTTTGTTTGAGAATTCTAGTCCTTCTCTTTTATTCCATTCCACCTTGCTTCTGAATTCCCCTAACTTACCTTTTGCTGTTTGAGCACTGGAACAGCATCCTGACGCACTGCCGCACTGTTCCTGCAGAGAAGATACCAGTTCTTCCAATTCTTCAAGTCGGCTTAGTAGGTCCTTGATATCAGGGGCAGCTGCACAACCGCAAGCCCGCCGTGGAATATTGATCCGGTGTGTGAACACAATCTGATTTTCTTCATTCAGCGTGTGCTCCTGATAGTGTTTGCCTGGCTCGGATGGAAGTTTGAATTCCGAGTCTCCGCTGGGAGCGTCCAAGTCCACGGAGCAAAGGGAGCCTACGGGGACATTGATATTGTAGACATGGTTGAAGACCACAGGATGGTTATCCTCCGGCAGCGTCACGTTGATTCCTGTCTCCCTCTTCTGCCGAATAATTCTGTTGATGAGTCCACCGCTAGCATCTTGATGGAACAAAAAGATGGCCACCAAGGCCACGACCCACACAGAGAGGCCCATTCTCAGTTCCTTCAGAGCTTTGTAGACAAACAGCTGTTTTTATGTTGGAAAGAAGAGACTCCACTCAGATGCAACTCAGAGCTTCAAGTCTGCCTCTGCTTTTGGTTCTGCAAGAGTTAACATGAGATAGACTCAATTAATTTGCTGTGAAATCAATACCCCCACACTGGAATGACCTGCAGGAAGGGATCAGCACTGAATTGGGAAGTGATCAAGTTTGCAACACAATGCAAGCTCGGAGACCGTAATGAAAAGAGGTGGGGGAAAAAAAAGGCAGCACTTTCCTTTGCTATGTCAAGCCATCGCCAGAACATTCAGCTGAAATCAGGAAATGATAGCAAATAAATTAGGGATGAATGACTTGGCTGTGCAAAAGTTGGAAAATGGAACCCAAACTGAAGAAGGATGTTGCTTCCTGTGCCAGCACAGAAACTGGCACCCAATAAAACAAACACTTTCTCTTTTACGAGACAGTTCCTAGCTAGTTCCTATGGTAAATAAAGTTTTTATTGTGATTTTACAAGACTGGATTGATTTTCATTCTTCGAGACCCAAATAAAGCGGGGATGCACACAGAGAGAGACAATCTGAAAGGAAAAGAGCGATAAAATTCAACATTCTCTAACTGGCAGGTTTTTATTTCCTCGCCCGGATAATCTCTCTCATCTCATCTCCTTGCAGTTTCCAGGAACCTTTCCCAATTTAAAAAAAAAAAATGCTCCAGACGGCTCTTATTTTAAATAAAAACCTGTAGATTGGAACCAGCAGGTCCTCACTGGAGTAAAAGAAGAAAGAGCTGGTCCTGTTCTAAAAATGGAACTCAAGCGGAGGAAATAGGCCACTGGAAAAGACTCCTGGAAAGTAAGAGAGAAATGACTTTTTAATTTAAATTTATTTCTCTTGCTTCCGGCTGGCTGCTCTTTGGAAACTCAGCATGGGATGCCGAATTTTTTTTCAGAATTTGTCCTTCAGTCAGGGCTCGTTGATGGTAGCTGATCATCAGCTCAACTGCTTCTCCTCATGTTCTTCTCAACCTGGGAGCGTTCAGTTTGCTCATGCTGAGAGCATATGTCTCATCAGGCTGAGATGAATGGTTAGAGCAATTTATTCCAAGAGCTGAAGACAGCTGACCTAGCTTTTTTTTCCTGCCAATTTTATAGCCGTGGCTCAGTTCTTCTCAGCCCAACCTGGATTCTGCGACAGAACCTGGGTATTTGTGATTCTGGATAAACACCATCACCGTTAGATCGTCTGTATCTGCTAATTGGCCTCCCAGGCTTTACCCACACTCATCTACATCAGAACATCAGAATAACAGAGTTGAAAAGGACCGTGGAGGTCATCTAGTCCAACCCCCTGCTCAGGCAGGAGACCCTACAGCATTCCAGACAAATAGCTGTCCAGTCTCTTCTTGAAAACCTCCAGTGATGGAGCAGCCACAAGCCATTCCACTGGTTAATTGTCCTCACTGTCAGGAAGTTTCTCCTTAGTTCTAGGTTGCTTCCCTCCTTGATAAGCTTCCATCCATTGCTTCTGGTCTTGCTCTCTGGCACTTTGGAGAATAGATTGACCCCTTTCTCTCTGTGATAGCCCCTCAGATACTGGAAGACTGCTATCATGTCAGCCCTACTCTTCATTGGGCTAAACATGCCCAGTTCCCTAAATTGTTCGTTATGCTATCTAATCTCCAGACTCTTCATCGTCTCTGTTGCTTTCTTTGAAGACTATCATGTCACTCTTAGTTCTTCTCGGTCACCCAAAAGAGGCAGAAAGAGCCTCTGTTCACCCTATTAACTTTGCACATGGCTCAGGACGGAAATTCAAATCAGCATTCTTAGCACCACGACACTGTGAGCAAGTTTCCCATGGACTCCTACTCCATCCTCAGTTTCTTCAGGGAAGACATATGTCTCGCTGGCAAATACCAATGACTTTGAAAACTTTAGGTTTTTGGAAAGTTCTGCTGCCAAGCTACACATAGTTGGGATCTCATTTTTTTCTTTTTGTTTGCAATGACTTCACAGTGGATCGGGCCAACACTGCTAGGCCCTCTGTTTCATACTTACAGAGCTTGTAATTCTTTCTCTCCCTCTCCTCCCTCGAATAAATCAGAGCCATGAATGCAGAATTTAAACATAAGACTGCTGTTCATTTCCAGGACCTTTCAGGGTTTTGCCAAAAATACTCAAGCTTCAGTTCAGAATAGGCTTTTCTGGAAAAAGATTTCTTTTCTTTTTTCTTCTTTTTTTTTTAAAAAAAAATCTATTAAACCTTCTTTGTTATTGAATGGCTGCTCTACTGTATAAAACTCATGTGGCTTTTTTATAGGGTCAACAGAGGCACAGTCTGCTGTTTGTTCCCCATGGAAGAGAAATGGAACAAGTCTCCGCTAATTAGAGATAGAAAGCCTATATTTGGCCATGCAGAAAATAGGGAAACGGGATGGATATAGGCCAATCATAATGTGACTCTAGCAGGATTTGATAGTATATGTTTGGAAAAGAGGGGATTAAGTCGTGTGATTGCATCCATTACTATTTGGAGAATTTTTTTCTTCATCCTATCCAAGTCACGGAATGGCGCCCTAAAACAGTTTTCAGGGCTTGATTAATAGGATGTCAAGAAGCATCTTCTCAACTCAATGTTATGAGCACAGAGAAACATGTTTCCTTGATTAGCACTAAATCATAAATTAATCAAGTGGGCTGAGTTTGCACAAAGCACTAAGAGAAGGAGAAGGAGAAGAGGAAAGAGGAGAAGATAGAGAATGAGGAGGAGTAGATAAATAAGGAGGAGAAGATAGATAGGTTAACTCAGTATTATGGGCACACAGAAACAAGTTGCATGATCACTCCTTGCTTCAAGCTAAATCATAAATTAATCAAATGGGCTGGATTTGCATAAAGCCCTAAAAGAAGGAGAAGGAAGGGAAAGTAAAGATAGACCATGAGGAGAAGGAGAAGGAGAAGACAGATGGGAAGAGAAGGACGAATCTTAATATTTTAGTCCCCAAACATCACATTAATCTGTTCGCTTATTAATCTGCAAATGAATTAAGAATTAGGGGACAGAAGTGATCATGTGGACAGTATCGATTCAACTTGTAACTGGAAAAGAGGGCACGCCATATCAAACATCATTTAAAATAATTTCTTGCTTTAATTAAAACTGGCTATCAGACTGGTCTAGCACCCTCGCTTTTCTCCAGCTTCCTGGCTTTCACCTGTCACGTGACGTGGCGTTCATTCTTGGGGCTCAGTCACTGTTTCTGCAGCTCATGGAGACCCACCCTCATTCTACTTTGTGCTTTCCCTTGAAAAATAACTAAAGTGAGGGACATTTTGGCAATGTGCCCAGGCAATGAAATCCTCCTTCACTTAACTGCAACTCAAGAGAATAATTAACACACTTTGATATTCAGTTGGAAGTGCTCAACAAGGAAATGGCATTGTACTCTCCGATGTTCAGTGCAAAATATAGTTGAGAAGAGTGGTTGTAAATTAGTCTGTCCTTCCCCAAAGAACCATCTGGCACCAGAAATTGTGTTTTTTTTAGATACCTATTGCATGAAATGTACAGTTTGCCCTTTGATAGGTGTCCAAAGGGTCTGAATAAATTTCTCCTCAAGAGAAATTTCTCCTCTGGCTAAATAATCGTCATCCCTACTCAAATCTCCCATTCTTACTCCTAACGTATTCAAAATTTGAAGGAGAACTACGTTTCCCAGCTATTATGAGGCCACTGAGATGTTTCCTAAATGGCTTCATGTTAATGGCTCCCTCAGGCCTCACAATTTGATGGCCGACTGACCTATTTCTGTCAGAACTTGTGAAATCAAGATTTTACCTTCTTTTTGAAGGAGAAATGGAAAGTCAGCCATTTGGTGGAGAAATGGAAAGGACTTATTTCCTTCTGACCCACAAAAAAGAGAGATGGAGACCAAATGACACCAGGGCAAATTTAGCCTCAGAGATATCTCCCAGAAAGACAAGGAAGGAAGGAAGGAAGGAAGGAAGGAAGGAAGGAAGGAAGGAAGGAAGGAAGGAAGGAAGGAAGGAAGGAAGGAAGGAAAAAAGGAAGTAGAAAAAGAAAGAAATGAAGGAAGAGAGGGAGGGAGGGAAATAGGAAGGCAGGAAGGTGGGCAGATTACAAAAAAAGATGTTAAGACTTTGGAAAAAGTACAAAGAAGAGTAACTAAGATGATTAAAGGCCTGGAGACTAAAATATATGAAGAAAGATTGCAGGATTTGGGTTTGGCTAGTCTAGAGAAAAGAACATAATAGTATGCCAGTATCTGAGGGGCTTCCACAAAGAAAAAGGGGGGGGTCAACTTATTCTCCAAAGCACCAGAGGGCAAGACAAGAAACAATGGATGGAAACTAATTGAGGAGAAAAGCAATCTGGAATTAAGGAGAAACTTCCTAAAAGTGAGGACAATTAACCAGTGGACCAGAAGTTGTGGGTGCTTCATCTCTGGAGGCTTTTTAAGGACAGCCCCCTGTCTGAAATAGTCTGGGGTCTCCTGCTTGAGCAGGGGGCTGGACTAGACGACCTCCAAGGTCCCTCCCAGCTCTATTTTGAGTCTTTCATTACAGTCCTTGGCTGGAGCTGCGCCTATCTAGAGTGCTTCTCTGAATCCATTCCAGCTTGCCAACTGACAAACCGGAGAGGCAAAAAATATAAAATAAAGCCTTTGATGCTGAGTAACAAGCAAAACGTTAATTCCACAGCCCTGGAGACCTGACTTCTGCTGCTGAAGCATTTTGGTTTGGATCCATCTATTGGCCCCAACACATTTTGCCTCATCACATTTCTTCGTTTACTCCATCTGACTCCACCGATGTTAACTGGTGGGGTTTATAAAGTCCCAGCTTGGTCTGGGTTCCTTCCAGCTTAGTTGCTCTTTCGTCTTCAGTTTTTATGAAGGAGGAGGACTCAGAGAGAAGATTGCGAAGAGTACGGAGAGATGCTATTAATAGAAGAGAATATTTGTAGTTCAAGGTTTTTTTTTTTTCCCCCTAGGGTCAATGTAGAAAGGATAAGGCGCGGTGCAATACACTCCGGTTTTCTTCGCTCATTTCATCCCCAGATATCTTGGTCTATATTTTGAACTGTTAATAATGTATCAGATGGTGATATAATCCGTGTCGACATGCAAGCCTCTGTGTCTCTTTCTTTCCTTTCTTTCTTTCTTTCTTTCTTTCTTTCTTTCTTTCTTTCTTTCTTTCTTTCTTTCTTTCTTTCTTTCTTTCTCTCTCTCTCTTTCTCATCTCTTCTCTTCCTCTCTCTCTCCTTTCTTTCTTTCTTTCTTTCTTTCTTTCTCTTTCTTTCTATCTCTCTCTTTTTCTCATCCTCCCTTCCTTCCTTCCTTCCTTCCTTCCTTCCTTCCTTCCTTCCTTCCTTCCTTCCTTTCTTTCTTTCTTTCTTTCTTTCTTTCTTTCTTTCTTTCTTTCTTTCTTTCTTTCTTTCTTTCTTTCTTTCCTGCAGCAGACAATACCACCACAACAGTGTCCTGTCAATCTAGCCTGACTTAACTGGCAAATATATATTGCTAATAGCAATTGGCCACCTGGATAGTTCGGATGATTTGAGCCGAACTTTAAGTGGACACTCCATCAGGATATACCATAATCCTGCACGGATAAAGTCAACTCTATTAATACAGGAGAACTTTAAACTCTTGTCCCCTCCCCAAGTTGGATGCTGTCTGTCTGTCTGTCTGTCTGTCTGTCTGTCTGTCTGTCTGTCTCTATCTCTCTCTCTGTATGTGTGTGTGTCTGTGTTATTTTATTTTTGTTTAAGAAAAGCAATGCAAGATTTTCTAATGAAGGAAGAAACATTCTCATGAGAAAGAGAGGTGGAGTTCCTTCATAATAGAATGTATATTTTAATTTTAATGAGACGGATGGGTGGGTGGGACTCTTCATAACAGCTTAGGATACATTGAGCTTTCTTTCCTTTTCTAACAAAACAAATTAGGGGGTGTGTTTGTGTGTGGGGGGGAGCCTGGTTTTCCTTGTGCATCTACCCAGCAGATCTTATTAGCCAGACAGACACCCCCTTGTCGAGGAAAGGGAACACCCCGCTCTCTGCTTATTTACATCAAACTTGAGAAAGAGGGGGCAGATTTCCCATTTCTTGGATGGATGCCCAGGTTTGATTTTTCCCACATGTGGAACAAATTCAGCCTGGACAAGGAGCGTCTAAGAGGAAGAAAATGCAGCAGCCAGACTGAAAGTTTCTTTGAATACATTAAAAAGGGTCTTCTCTCTCTCTCTCTCTCTCTCTCTCTCTCTCTCTCTCTCCTCTTCCTCTCTCTGTCTCTCCCCCCCACACTATTCTCTCTCACACACACTCTCTCTTCCTCTCTCTCTTCTCTCTTCTTTTCTCTCTTCCTCTCTCTTCTCTCCCTCTCTCTCTCTCTTCTGTTGACAAGAGAAAACTTAAAGAGAAACTTAATGAGATTCTTTGCTTGCTCTGTCTGAACAATTCTCAACCTTACTGTCCTCAATTCATAGTGCTTTCCACTTGTGAACTGAAAGACCTGGACAGACAGATAGACAGACAGACACACAGACACACAACGCACACACACACACACAGAGAGAGAGAGAGAGAGAGAGAGAGAGAGAGAGAGAGAGAGAGAGAGAGAGAGAGAGAGAGAAGGAGGAGGAGGAGGAGGAGGAGGAGGAGGAGAAGGAGAGGAAGAGGAAGAAGAAGAAGAAGAAGAACAACTACTACTACTACTACTACTACTACTATTACTACTACTACTTCTGGAAGCGGCATCCACACAGAGAACCGGTTGTTCACAGATTTGAATCCCACCACTGGTCAGCTTGCTTTGGCTGCCATCACTTAAGCATCTGGCAGAACCCCAGGGATGGGTCTTCTCTGTTGCTCTTTGCAAAAACATGTCCTATCTCCCTGAGATGTGATTGGCCCATCCCTGCCTGTCTTTTAAAAGGCATTTAAAAACTGGCTCTATCCCCAGATAGGGAGTGGTCTGGTCCATTTGAATGATTTATTTCTGGCACATCATGCCCTAATGTTTTCATGTTTTGTTTTTATTATTTGCTGACTGTTTTTTTTAATAGTCAATTGCTGTTCATTGATAAGTTGCCCTGAGTTGTGAGTCAAGCAAGCACCTATATAACGTGAACTTACCAACAAACAAAACTCTGGCAAATAAGAATAACTCCATCCGGATTCCAAATATGGTAATCTATTTGATCTTGATGACTATAAATGGGGTCTGGTGAAAGTCAACCCACTTCACTCAAGTTAGTCCTATCTCTTGCTATGCTTCCTTGTGCATATACATCTCCAGAACTGCTTGATAAGCCCAGATTCTAACTTCTATGCTTTCTCCTCTATTTTTTCTCCCATGTCTTCAACCTTCTCAAGAACGTCATGGAAGCTACTTAACCATACTGCTACTCAAACTGTATCGGAAAGAACTTCCAGTTCTAGAAGTGAGCCAACTATTTTGTTTATAATTCTACAGATTCTGTACACCAGATGTGATTGACACCTAGATGCCCTCCATATTTTACTGAAGTTCAACTTCTCCTTATGGAAAATCCCATGGGAGATGCTGGAGGTTCTAGTTCTCAACTATGAGAAGGATCACATATTCTTCCTTCTGGTTCTAGAGTGGACTTTTTCAGCCCTTTCCAATCCAATACTTCACAGTGCCACTCTGAAAGCATTTGTTAGATTATACCAACCTGGGCTGCATCTAGTGCTGTTCTTCTCTTAAGCATCTGACCACGCCCACCCAAAACTTTGATACAGCAATGATGTTAATCTTAATCTCCAAGATGTTCTAATTTTTCTGCAAATATTGCCACATGTGGGAGGGTTGTAATCAAATGTGCACATTCACCCAACTTTGCTACTAGGTTCTGCAAGAACCTTCTGGAAGAAGAAGAAGAAGAAGAAGAAGAAGAAGAAGAAGAAGAAGAAGAAGAAGAAGAAGAAGAAGAAGAAGAAGAAGAAGAAGAAGAAGAAGAAGAAAAGAAGAAGAAGAAGAAGAAGAAGAAGAAGAAGAAGAAGAAGAAGAAGAAGAAGAAGAAGAAGAAGAAGAAGAAGAAGAAGAAGAAGAAGAAGAAGAAGTAGTTTCACTTCCTATGCTGGAAGCTTCATCAGTTGTAACCACTTTTGATACAACTATGACCTGAATGACTGAGAATTGGCCATACACTTTGGGATGAACATTCTCAGATGTTGGATTACCTCTCCCATCAGTCTTGACTATTGGCTGGCACTTATGGGAGTTGAAATCAGAGAACTCTAGAAGGATACAGATTCTGAGCTTAGCTTAACTTAACTTATCCCTACACCATTCCCTGACATATCTGCAAGCACAGGTAACTATCAGGCTTCAGGGAGACAGAAACATATGGCCTTTCCCAAAGTGGACCACACCTAAAATGGTTTAGTTGTGGGCATCCATTCTAAAGACTTAAGACTACAAACATTTGCTCTACTCAGCTGACCCTGAAGACACAGGTAAACCTCCAAGTGGCCTCAACGACTCTCTAAAGGAGGCAAATGTCCAGCTGTCTGCAAGGAGTATAAATACTTCCTTTCCCCACCATCCAGTCAGAGCTGAAGAAGCTCCTTGGATGGGAAGCGAAACATCCTTCAAAGAACAACAAGAAAGTCCAGTTGCTTCCTGAAAGAAAGCACCTTTGGGATAAAACTACAAACATTCACTCAAGGACAAATCCTACTGGATTCAGCTGTCACCTATTTGTACACCACTCTTCCCAGCATTGGACAGTCTCCCTGCAAAGCTGTATCACGTAACGTCACATTTTAAGAAGTCCTTTGGGAAAAAAAAATGAATGGAGATGTTCTGCAGATAGGATCCACCGTCTGCCACGAAAGCACAACACACACGTCTGGAGAGTTCAAAAGCTGAGCCAAACATTATAGACCTCCTTCTTCCTTCCTTCAACTCATCCTGCCCAGCTTTGTCCTAGCTCACATTTGCACGGATAAACCATTCACCCAGCCAGGGTGCAAAGATAATGATAGTAATAATAAT